>NC_030857.1:2743699-2941727 GCF_000208745.1 Theobroma cacao | reverse complement strand
TATTTTTATTTTTTTTAAATAAAAATTTAATTATTATTAATCAAAATATCACTGATTATTGTATATCACATAACATTAATATGATATATTTAAAGATATTAGTTGTAAACCTTTGACAAAAACATGACGTGGCATGTTGTAAGTGACCACGTTACATCCCGTCGATCACTATGAAATTGGTTGAACTTATTAATCATATGTCAAACTATATTGGAAGATGATGAAGTACTAGCTATCAACCAAGCACCCTTCAAGAACCGATTAGTCATTGCCCTTTTAGCTTCTTTTCCAATTTCCATGGCAGTAAAATTTGACAAAACCGATATTTCTTCCTCATTTTTATAGAATAAAAACATTATTCTTTAACACATGATCCTAATCAATAAATCAAATAATAGAATATATATATATATATATATATATATCATTTTTATTGTCAAACATTATTTTCCTTTCCCTCAATTTCGACTTCTAAACCGACCGTCTTACCACAGACGAAAGTCAAGCTCTGAAGTTTGCCTAACTACTTAGAAACATGTGGTTTACAATAAACCATAGAGAAGATTTTCTCATGGGAATAAATGAATCTTATGTTTGGTCTCATTTTTTTGCTCGTGCTCAACGTGGAAATCGAGGACAATACGTGCTATTGACTTGCAGGGGGTTACAAAAATCTCCATCACCAAAACGAATCACAAGTCAAGGTGGGGCAGTACTATATATGTTTGTCTAGTTAATTTAAATACATCTTACTTGGAATTATGACTGTCACAAATAATTTCTATGATTTTTGAGAAGATATTGACGATGAGGACTGGTACTGGTTCGTTACTTTTCTCGAGCCGAGGGTGAGGGGGAGGAAGAAAAAAAAAAGAAAAGGGAAACAAGCAAGACACCAACCAAGATTCACAAAATATATCTTTATCACGAAGAAAAGTTTCAGAGAATTACATGGTCGAAATATAAGATGTTGTATCAATTATTTGATATATACATAATGTTCTACTCCACTCTTATCATTTTAATTAAGTTTAAATAAGTTAATTAGTTAATTATTATTAATTAAAATAAACACGTGTCAATAATGTAGAGAGTAAAAAATATTATATAATTATATCATCATCACATATTATCATTCATTATAAGAGTCAGTTTATCATGTCAACGTTGTGTGGTATAAAATAACAAATATCATTTCAACTAAATTAACTATTAATAATAAGAATTTATTTTGTTTAATATAAAAGTATAGAGACGTCATTGAATACAACAGAAGAAGAAGAATTTATTTCTTAAATAGTTTAAAAAAAAATTTTAGATATAATACCATTATTAAACATCTTTATTATTTAATTTTTTTCAATAATTATTTAATTATATGCATTGCCTTATGAGAGAACTCATGGAAAGTCACCATGCTAATTAATCCTCGGGCTAAGAAAATTATCGACTCTCCATGCCAATTAGCTTTTTGGTGTCGATTTTAACATGCAAAACCTACTCTTCATCAATCATTTTCGGATCATTTTCACAAGTTAATCAATGACAAAATCTTATTTTTCCCCACATGCATATAAAGTAGTGTTGAAATTCAATTGCTAAACATTGCACAACATTGCACACATGAAAATTTTTTTTCATCCATTTAATATATTTATTTGTGCAATAGAGGGGCATGAGGCTTAATAATAAGTCATATTAGTGTCATTTCCTCATCATTGTGACTTTGAAAAGATGGTAGTTAAATTGTACAATTCTTGTTTTGCATTACAGATTTATCCCTATCAGTACTATTATGATAAATGTTTTTTTTAAATATATGTTATGTATATCATTGATTCACAATAAGGATAGAAATGTCAAATAATGTCTCATGAACAAGACATACAAAAAGACTCACACCAACATACAATCCTACATCTACAGGGCCGGCTTCAGCATAAAGCCAGCAAAGCCCTTGCTTTAGGTCTCACAATTTTATAGCTTTCATAATTTTATATAATATACTTAATTATATTATATATATATAAATTAAAATAATTAATAAAATATTTCTTAAATTAAGTGTCTATTAAATATTTATTTTGTTTCACTTTTTACTTCTTATTAATTCTCAACTATTTATCTCACTTCCTTATTTATGTAAAAGTTAAAATAATTAATAAAATTACATATTTTCTTATTTTTCTAATTATATACTTAATAAATTTTTATTTTTTTATCACTTCTCAATTTCTATAATGTTAATAATTCTCAATTATTTTTTTATTTTCAATAAATGTAATATGTAGTTTTTACTAATCTCCAACTAACGGTAATTTTTTTAAAATTTTAATAAAAAAACCTCATTTAATTTTTTTTTACTCAATAAGAGTCTCATTTAAATATTTAATTGTTTTAGGCCTTTAAAGATATTGAGCCGTCCTTGTGCATCTATGATCTCCAAAAACTCTATACATAAAGACCACTCGATTAGAAACAAAAAAAAAAAAATCAGTCACCAGTATTATTACGATTATTAAACCGAATTTAATTAAACAAAAAAAAAAAGGAAGAAACTATGACGTAACTTGATATGTTGTCATTTATCGACAAGCTTTTGTCCCAAAAAGATTCTCCTATCATTCGTTGACAAAGTTAAAAGAAAAACGTGTATGCATGCAACAAAAGACAATATTAATTGAAAAACTGAAATTAAAAACTTTGCTCTGAAGTCTCACCTAATTAATTTTATTTATAAATATTGATTTAAGCGGTGACTGAGGCAAAAAATATATATATAAATGGGTCATATAAGAAAGAAGAAAGTTATCAATGGGTTCATAGATAATAACTCACACGATTAGATTTTTTAAAGTTTTAAAACTCATAATCTTGTGTTAAGTCTAAAATCTGTATTTATAAGATCCGACCTCATTTTTATCACTTGAGTTGAATCTAAATACAAAAAATATTTTTGTTCATGACCCAAAAGTGCTTGATAGATGTAATAAACTATATATTATTGATTCATTACGGAGGGATCGCAAACTCCCAAGAAGTCTAAATAAAAGCCCGATTATGGTACAAGGAATACTCGGTCAGATATAGAGCCCAAAATAAAATGCTATATTGAGATATATATCTGAGTAATTAGACATCACAAGCCCGATCAAATAGCTTGTCTTTGGGCTTAATCATGGACTTGGACCTTTCGAGTTTCAACAAACCCTCTACTCCATTTATAATATCACAAAATAAATTGAAAAAAAGAAAAGAAAAGAGTGTAACTTTTCACTCCATTCATATATTCATCGAATGGGTTAGATAATTTAAAAATAAGAGATAAATTACAAATTACTAATAATATTGTCAAACAAAAGCTTTGAAGCTAATAAAAGTAATGGTAGGCATTTGGTTGCACGCAATTAGAGAAGTTATTTCGGTTAGATGGTCCATTTTAAGTCCCGGATGAGAGTGCTGCCAAAGCCTTGAACCCAAGGCAGAGGAAATGAAAAAGCGTAATACTTGTAAAAATATGTCACCCCAAGTCCCAACAGTTTCTTCTTTGTTAGTATCTTTTTTGCCATGAAGACATCAAGAGGGAACTTGGGCGGTTACCAACGTAGAACTGAGACAGCTCAACCTAAAAAGCCTCTATATTCTCCTTTGGTTTTTTACTTCACATTGTCTTAGAAGATAAAGTTTAATAAGTTTTTAATTGAAAATATGAATATGTGACGAGTGTTATTAGGGTTTAATCAATTCTTTACTGATATAAGATTTTCATGAGAAATATCAAAATTGAGATAAGTTTAAAACAAAGCAAGTTCATTTTCTTAATTAGTAGAAGAGTAAGTACAACGAAAACATTGCATATTGAATAGAATAAAATGTCATGAATTCCATTTTAAGAAGAGATAAATTGAGCTTATAAATGAAAAAAATTCCTTTACTTGTGATAAGAACATTAACTAAATAAAACCAGATTTGTATTTTGGCAACAAGCTAGAAAACTTAAAGCACTGGTTTCCATTAGTCAAGCAGACAATTAATCTCAAACAATAATAAAAGCAGAGTTTAATGATACATCCTTGTGCACCCCATCTATCAGCAGAAAGTAGAAAGTGAATTCGTCCCAAATTCCCTCTCGACACTCACTTATACAAACTTTTGACCTAAGTGGAATCAAACATGTTTCCAAAAAAAAAAATCAATTATCCAAATACCTTAAACCCTTTTGGCCTTTACAGCCGACAAGCTGCGTCTTTTGAATGGTGCTGCTAGTGTTCAAACACGTGTATCGGTACAACATCACTTTGCTTATTAGCCGGCTAAGTGTAGGTATGAGGTATCTGGTATTTTTCCTGTAATAAATAAGCCATATCCAAGCTATACCCCCAAGATAAATCAAAAGAAAATGTAAATTAAATCAAAGGGAAGAAAAAATTAAAAATGAAAAAGGGGGGGAAAATAAGAAGGAAAAAAACCACTTATGTACACCTAAATTTAGTTGGTCAAACCTCAAAACCAAAAAAACTACTAAACTTGACTCTCAGGCCGGAGCCTGTCCGATGATTGTTCACCCAAGTTCGCCTCCCCACCAACAAACAGACGATCAAACGGCGACTTAATGGATTTAAACAAACCCTTCGCCGGATTAGCCAACGCCTCATCACTATCCCCACCAGTACCGGCCACCAGTTTTGGTGACCTAAGCGATCCGGTCCTAGAAAAAAACGGAGGAGTCATAGTGAAACCCCACCGATCCGGCCGATCGGACCTCTCGTAGTTAAAATAATTCCTCCCTAAACTCCTACTCCTATAACCCCTTCTCGAACTCCTCGCTCTGGGGAACGCCAAGCAACTATTAGAACGGCTAAAATTCGAGTTCATCAACTCGCTCCGTACATCCTCCGGTAACCTTAGCGTAAACCGCTCACAATTCTCACCCGGCTGAACCAGCAAGTGACCCGTCGAGTGAGACCGCGGAAACAACCGGGTCAACATCCATCCCGTCGACCGTGACCTTGGCGGCCTGTTCTGAATTATCGGCGTGTTTGAATTTACTAAATTCACATCGAGAGGTTCTACATCCCTCCTCTGATTAACAGCCTCAGTACGACTCATTTCATTGCTGGCATTATTGTTGTCGGGTCGGTTTTCGAGCTCTAATTCCGAACCGTATACTGGGACTGTGGGGCAGCTGATGTCCTCACCGGGTTTTGGAGCCAAATTGGCGCGGCAAACGGGACACGTGGAATGTGACAAGAGCCAAGCATCGATACAATCGGGATGAAACACATGGCTGCATTTAGGAATCAAACGCAGAGTTTCGTCGTCTTCAAACTCGTTCAAGCAAACGGCGCACTCCAGCGTGTCATTTCCGATCTTGAGCCCTTTGACCGTCGAGTAAAGAAACGTCGGGAAAGACTCGATCACCGACGCGTCGAGTCCACGCGTCAACCTCCTCGAGCGCCTCCCGAAATTTACAGAGGCATCCCAGTTCCCGCCGCGCATCCTTCTTTGGGCGCACTGCCTGATGTAAACGGAAAAAAATCCCATGAAGAAAAACGCCGTCACTAAAACCACCATGACGATCGCCATTGATGGGTTGAATTTGGGTCCGACCGGCTCGTAGGAATTCGACGGTGGCGGTGGAGCAGGGATCGTTTGGCTTTGCGATGTTGACAACGAGAAGAAACAGAGAAAGAAGAGGATTGAGTTTGCCCTTGCCATGCATGGGAGTCCATGGTTCTGCCTGCAAAGTCGAAGGAATGAACGGCTACAATCTCCTCGATTCATCAGATGGTGAAGAAGATAGCAGTGGGTGGAGGGTTGTTTTTGTTGCTGCTGCTGCTGATGATGCCGCTCATGAGTTTACGAAACATTAGTGTGATTTAGCTGTGCTTGAATGATTTTCTTGTTGCTCAAAAGCAAAGCAAAGTATAAAGCTAAAAATAAAAAGGCCAAATTGAAAAGGAAAAAAAAAAAAAAAAAGGCTTCGCGCTAATACAGAAAAGGGAGGAAGAGGAAAGAAAAGTACGGTATCTCCTGTAACTGGTAGATATAAAAGAGAGAAGAAAATTGCTCCCACGCGCAATGGATTGCGCGTGGCGTTCGAAATTAGGATTTCGTGGGCCTTACGAGAAAACAAAAAGAGATGTGTTGTTTGATGGGTGGTTTTGGGTTTTGACTTTGGGATCGGAAAGGGTGGCCCACGAGAGGAACAAAATTCCTGCGTAGATGAAGAGGGCCCGTGGAAAATTTTGACACGTAAGCACTAGGAAAGCAGTGTTCGGTTAAGACGAGGAAAATTTGCTAATTCCATTTTGTCTATTTCCACCAACCTCGACATGTATGCGATTGTATCAAGAATTTTCAAGCTTCCCCGCTGCAATTTCACATAAAAAGTTAAATTTGTAGTGGAATTTGGCCAATCTGGGGGAATAAGAATTCCCACTGTTTTTCATTTTCTCCGATAGCCAATGGCTGTATTCACATCTTCCACACTTGAATGTTAGTGTTTGGAACCAATGGTTGTATCGTTTGGCTGTTACTACGGATTGACATGTTCAATTACAAGTTCCTTTCATAGCATCACTTCAATAGAAAATTCATATATTTTAAGAGTGGGTAACGTCAGTTTTAAGCTACATCTTCAATTCTAACGAAACGATGGAAATATTTGATTCTGGATAAGCATACATGATATGCATAATCCAAATACGAATCTCTTTCCGTTTTTAAAATTGAATCATGCTTTCAACACTACAACGGCTTGGTGGAACCTGGACAGGTTCCTGGCACTACTTAGCTACGCAAGTTGGAAGAAAAATCAGGATGAGGGAATGAAGCAGAAGATTCAGGACTGAAAGCAAAAGGAAAATAGAGTGATGAAAGACGCCAAGGAAATTGAATTTCAAGCCAAGTTTAGGCCCCACCTCAGGAAAACTCGAGCCTTGTAATATATGGTAGTCATCTTCAGTCTCGTGCGTCTTCCCAAGCAAATTCAAATACCGCAAATGAATTCACAATCAACAGCGCAATTGATTGCTACGGCTTCAAATGGTAAACCTATACCAGTCAAACTACGAAACTATGTGACCTTCCCGGGAGGTTTCCAGGCATGAAAGTGAATCACAGCACAAATTAATTAGTTCAATGGCAGATATCAGAAGTGATTTTAAAGCGAAGGCAATCAGTATATATTCCCGGGTGTTTACTAACACTTAGATATTGAGTCACTGACTTTCCATCACGAATCCCTATTAACTAAGGAATTACTGATTTGTTTAATGGATAAGCCTACTCTTTTGACTTGTTAAACTATATATGTAGTAAACAATTAATTATTATCCTCGGAGTCAGACCATCATTTCATAATCTTAGTTCAATAATGTTATCCAATCTACATCAAAACAATAAAAAGATAAGGCCATGAGGGGGAACATCCACCATCTAGGTATTCATACCTTAGTCAGACCTGCCTCTTTCTGCTTCAGTTCTGAAGAACTTAATTTGCTCATGCTCCAAAGTTACCATGTCGACAATCTGATAAAATTCCCAGCATTTTATTCGCTGTTTGTACTTAATGCATCAACCTTAAAATTCTAGAACATGAGGAAAAAGTTGACAACAAAACCAACCCATTTCCCATCACTCACAACACAAACATAAAACTTAGCAAGTTTTCTAATAGAGAAAGGCACTGTCTCTTGTTAGGAAGACTGGGAAGAAGAAGAAGAAGAACAGTCCAAGATATTCCAAAGCTTTATCCCCAGAGAAGTCACAAGTCACTGCAGTTATACGTGAAACAACAATCAAGAATCAATCAGCAACAAAAAACCATTAAACCTTTTGATTTTTGTACAAAAAAAAAAGGAAAATTAAATAAAAATAGAAAAGAGAAATATATTTTTGAGAATAATAAATGCTTATTTTCTTATAGTATACAATAAAAATAAGAACCAAAACATAAATCTATGTTAGTTAAAGATGACTTCCTTTTTATTTTTACTCTATTTATTCATACTTTTCCGTGTTATCCATATGAATTATAGAAATAATTTATTTATTTATTTTTGCATAAATAATATATATAAATATAAAATGAAATGGCTTACCATCCAAATAGTAATTGTTCGATTATTAGATAATCAATGAAAAGTTTCCTTTTATGAACCTCAATTCAGGGCATTAAATTTCTAAAACTTTTGAAATTTTTTTCTAATAAACACAAGAGAATTTTAGTATATTCCCCTGCTTCATTGAAGTTGAATGTAATTTCAATTCACTGCTCTAGAACTAGTCAACAGTCTATAATATAATATAATTAATTAAGCAATAAGGATGACGAAAGTAGTGAATAAGGCCAGCTTGATGTGAAATTGATAAGCATGGACAGTATTCTAGATGACAAGTGATATTTTTATTTAATATTCAACTGTCCAATTCGTACAACAAATAAGTTGATGAACTTGCTTTGAGTCTTGATTAACTATTAACGAGGTAAGGCTTAGTTTGTTGAATTGGCCGAGATTCTCATAAATTTCTCTCATTTCTGATGGTTGAATTTAAGATTTTCAAATTAAAATTTCAATTTTATAGTTTAAACCATTGAATTCCCCTTAAGTTTATATTGATTTAATATGTAAATACATTAAAAAATGACTTTGTCTTATACCTATTCGTCATTAAAAGAACTGTTATTAATATTTTCGACATATTCAATGAGGGTAAATATGATTAAGATGGATAATAGAAGATTTTTTCTTCTTTAAATTCCAAGTGAGGACAAGAGTAACAATAGAAGATTATTGGTACTATCATTTTTCTGGTATACCAAATTGAATGCTAAATAATTTTGACAAGGTCTTCGCATGAGCTGATTATTGTCTCATTCTTTTAACATAGAGATCACCAGTTGACCAAGTCCTTTGCCCAATGGAGTTCCATGATCGGTCGTGATGCATGCTCAGCGTGCATGCCAAACTGAAGAAAAAAAAAAGGTGGGGAATCTTTGAAAATAAAGACCTTGTGTTTAACGTGGCACCCTCGTCTCCTTGTCCTGAGTCCTACCGACGATAAGACTGGATTGATCAGATGATTTTCTTCATTTTTGGAAGATGAAATTGTGTGAAAGGATCCTCAATATTGTCTATATGTAAACAACCTTGGGCTCTTGGCATTTGTTCTTTTCTGCTTGGCCTAGTTGAAAGTAACATGGTATATAATCTCATATGTCATATATAGTCCATGGTTTTATGTGGTGTTTTGTAAAGGACATAAAAGTTTAATGCCAAAGTAAATAATTTATCCCTTTGGTGCATTGCTTGCATTTTAGAAGGATGGAAATCCAATATTGATAATTGCTTAGTGCATGTTCATGTAGGACAATAACAGCTTGAACCCATATTCCAGCCCAAAGCTAAACGACGAAAACATGTTAGCCCAGAAGAAGGTTCAGCTTGTAACTTATAAGCAACACTCAATTGGACCCATGAACTACATTTGAGGCCTCCTTGTCCTTGCCCTCCTTCCTCACTGATTTTGGGCATTTTCTTCCTGCACAACTTGCTACAAGGACAAACCTTCTCGTGGGGTTGGACTTGGATCAAGCATTTTGGTTCTTCAACAAATTGGTCCAACTGCTTGCCCATATCCTTTTGGAAGAAACATGCTTGCATAGTTGCATTGCATCAAATTCCTGAAACTAATAAACAATTATGTTAAGTGACCTGGTTCATACCAACCTACAACACTTTGATTCATTAAATTTCATAATTTTTTTTACAAAAAAAATTTCACAAGTTAAAGATAATATGAACACTTAAAGACACAATCGATATCAATTCATAACTTTTTTCTAAGAGTGTTACATTAATCTTATTGCAAAATTTCATTGTTTTATCCACACATGCAAAAGTGAATCCAATAATGGAGTGAATTTTTTTTCCCTTCTAGTTATAATACACATAATATATACATGGATGGGAAGGGAAGTGAATTAATAGTGTGTATGTGTATATAAACAAAGATGTCTTTTACATAGATAAGATAGATACCCAGTAAGAACATAGCTAAGATATTTAACAATATCTTACATAAAAACCCTTTATCAATTCTCCTTTCATTTACATTTAAAAGTCCAGCAACTCCATTATATTTCCATCTAAATCAATGAATAGATAGGTAAAGGGATGGAGGAGGAAAAATTATGGAAATTGGCTACATTATGTGAAAAATATAGTGAAATACAAAAGATTCCCTCACTTCTTAATTATATTATTAGACATCAAGCTTCTATTAATGAGGTAAGCCTCAAATCAACAAACTATATAATTTACTTTCCTTGCAACCCTTTTTGTCCCTTCTTCGTTTTTAAAAGACAAAAACATCCTTTATATACCTACATATGTTAGAACATGTGCTCATTTGATTCAAAAATCATACAAAAAGGACATATGTTGACACTACCACGTGTCCGACCCAATTCTCAATTTTATCCTTGTCATGTTGTAAAGTTAATGGATACAAACCGTAACTCCCCTTTTTCACCAAAGGTGAAATTTTGATAGCTTTAGCTTTTGGTTTAGGTGAAGCACCCAAGAATAGGCAAAGGGCAATAAAAACAAAGGGAAAAGACAATATGATTGCAGGAAATTTCAAACTCGTACCAAATAAAAAAGAGAAAATAATTGCAGGCAGCACTTCAAAATGGCTTGTAGCTTTTATTTCTAATTTATTAATAGCAAACGGAATAATATTTTATGCAGAAGTAAATCAGACTGATGGTCAGCTTTTAGAACATAGTAGTGCTTACTTTTTCTGTGTATCAGACAATGGAACTAGTACTTGAGATCGTATTTCTCTGTGAACTCGCAGACAAAATAACATGATTTCTTTGTCCAATTATCGACAACGTTAAGAACAAAATTAAAGAGAGAAAAAAATATATTTATTGGATTGAGCTCATGTTTTTTTCGTGGCGTGTTTATGTAAGACGGTGAGGCGGTCCAGGCGGCGGCCCCTGGTTTTTGTGGTTCGGGGTGCCGCCGTTTCGCTGCGCTGCAGCCGGGCCCTGACAAGAATCGTGTGGATGAGCTGTGGACCACTTGTACGGCTCCCAATAACCCAATTTGTTCCTTGTTCCGATCGAATCAGACGAATCAGGAGATCATCATCTCATATTCTTTCTGGGGGTTCTACGTACCACAAGCTGAACAGTATTGCCACGTACTCCTTTTTGGCTTTGTTATGTCCCTCCTCCTTTTTTTTTCTTTTTAAATTTTTTTAATCAACAAGATTTATTTATTTATAGTTTATGAGTGGCTGAGTGTTTCTCTGGTAATCTTTAAATCTGCTCACTTTGGGGCAAAGACAAATAAAACTATCAAGTTGGAGCCTACTACACTCCAAAAACACATCTCTGATTAGAGGGTTTAATTAGTGGGTCACTTAATTAGGAAAATTGAGAACAAAAACTAGTTAGAAGGGAATTTTCAATCAACTTATTGGCTCATGCCTGAGTAAAGTTGTTAACAAAATGCATGTATAGACTATAGTAGTTCAAACATCAAAACCATTACAGCCACGGGCTTTGCTAAGGGCAGCCTAATAAATTCAAAGGTTTCAAGTGAAATATTAAAATAAGATTTTTTTATTAAAATTAAAAAAATTATTACATTTTATTCTTTTAACTTTTTGAAGTGTAAAATTTTTAATTAAACTTTTATAATCAAGTTCTTCTAATATTTCTTTTTCAATTGATAATATAGCCAATCTATTTAATATTTATTGAGATATTGTTGATCTTAAATAAGATTTTATTAATTTTAGTTTTGAAAAACTTCCTTCTCCTGAAGCAACACTTACTTGAATTATTAATATTATTCTAAAAATAATATATGCATTTGAAAAAAAATCAAGTCTTCTTATATGATTAAGTATGTCAATTTGACTGTTTTCTTCCTGTATAATTTTTTTAAAATTTTTAACTTTGAAAATAAATCTAAACCATCAATATCAGAATAGTTGTTATATTTTAAGTAACATTCAACATTAAGGCAATATTCTTTCAAATAAGGCTCACAACTTTATGAAGATAATAAAAGAATAGACTTGTTGTATATTTTTTGGAGAAAAATTGAAGTTAAAGGAAGAAAGAGCAAATGAGAAAGGAAGATTTCAAAAGTAGATATTATGCATTGAAAAAAATAATTGATTTTATATATAGGAAAAAAAATAGTTGTTGGAAATCATTAAATGTGTTGATTATAAATAATAGAAATAAGTGAGAAAAAAATAACTGTTGAAGATGATTAAATACATATGACTATTAATTTATTGAAAATAAGAGAATATAGTTGAGAATTAATAGCATTCTAAAAATAAGAAAGTAATAGAAAATTAAAATTTATTAAGTACATAATTAAAAAAGTGAAAGAACAAATAATTTTATTAATTATTTTTTATATATTTTTAATGTAATTAATTATATTATAATTATAAAATTATAAATTTTTCTTAAAATTGAGGCCTCTCCAAATTGGGGGCCTAAAGCCCTTGCTTGGATGGCTTTACCCAAGGGCCGGCCCTGGGCTTTGGCCAGGTAGCTCATCCCCCGATCTTAGGTTTAATATTCTACTACCCCTTACTATATATATCTTTCTTGCATATATACTCCCTGCCATGTCTATGGCCGGACTTGTTTGGTCTGAAAGGTTGGCCTCAATGGCATTATGTAGTTGTAATATGGATTGCTTGAAATGCATGTAGACTCCCCACAAGCATTATAGATTGTCCTTTGCTTTCTTTCTTTTCATCTTCCACTCACATTATTGTGCAACAGACTTATTGAGGAATGAAAAGGAACCTGGTGGTTTAAAAGATTGGCAACTTGAATTATATATATGTTAAGCATGATTGTAATGAGTGTAAGAGTGAATTTGATCCGATGAAGCCTTGTTTCAATGATAAGAAGATGTTAAAATTATTAGAATTCTAGGTCAAATCCTACCATGCATACACGAGTATTTTAGACTAATTTTATATTGGGATTTTTCTTCTATCACATGTTGTTTTGTAGGTTTATATGGTTTGTATATTGATTTTTCTACTGATTTTAATAGTTATATTTTATCTATATTAAAAGTTGTTAATTAGATTGTAATTTTTACATGTGGAAAAGAAAAGAGTATAGGAATGGGGCCAAGAACCTTAAAATACATTGTCAATTATTGGAAGCTCTTAATTATTATGCACTAATGAACAACTTAAACCTAATTAATCAATCGTAACAAGTTGCTCTCAACTAACCAACTAAGGGAACGTAGATCATTAAAATGGGTATCAATATAATAGTTTTGTTGGATATGACATGCGTAGGGTTTCTAACAAAATTTCCTTCTCAAACACAATATAAAGTAAGAGAGTCTTGGAATCAAGTGCATATAATATTCGAGCTTTTAGACGACAATATGCTTCCCATTAGAAGAAATCTTCAAGCAAAGAATTATATATAAAAAGGAAAGGAGTTTCGATGTGTCTGCACTAACGTATTTATTTATGCTTAATGCGTGATTCAAGTTACGTTGTTATCATTTTCTTTTCCCATGGCATGGAAAAGATTTGGTAAAAAGGCTACACATTGCATGTGCCTACCACATATCTACAACAACGACAGCAACCTTTTTAAGGTTCCAAATTCTGTTTTCTTCTATTTGCCTCCTTGCGGCAACGGTGTTTACATCTTTGTTCGTCTCAATAATTGCTCTGCGTGTTTTAGGTTAATTGAATTTCGCTGCTATCTGTTGAGTCATATAAGTGCAAGCATGACTTTTTTCCTTGTCTCANATATATATATATATATATATATATATATATATATATAAAAAAAAAGATATAGCTTGATTGCTTTTTCCTTCTTTCAATCATGTTCATTAAGGTAAAGTTATGCAATATGAAAATCAACACTTTAAATCCAAGGTTGTAATCATTTTACCTTAAAATTTCAAAGTATCTATAGCTAGAGGCGGCGAGAGGAGCTAATAGGGGCTTTCGTCTCTTAAAATTTTAAATTTTTTTACTTTTTAACTTTTTAAATTTTATTTTTATTTTTAAAATTTTTTTATAAATTTATTTTTACGAATATTAAATTTTTTATTTTCACTCATCAATCATAAAATTCTTGCTCCATCGTTATGTGCAGCAGTTCCCATTGGTCTTCAGATGCATCAAGGTGCAGCAGGGACCTTCAGTTTGGAGTTTGGACCGATGGAGCCTGAAATGTTTCTTCTGCCCATATCTAGAAGGGGCTAAAATCGATCGTGAATTCGAGATGAGGCCTTTACATTTTGAAACCCAAAAAGCCCAAAGGGAGAGGAAATAAAAAAACAAGAAAGAGGTGTTGAACAATAGTCTGAGCCTTTAAGGCTAAGTATTCCCAACAAAATGAAGAAAAAAAAAGGTGACAGCAGGGCTAAGTCCAAGGCTGTTTGCATATAGGAACCAAAACCCAAGCCAGGGGAGAATCTGGATTGCGCGTTGCAAACAAAAGACGACAACAAGCAGGTTCCCAGAATTTGAGGTCCGTGGTTCCTTGAACAAGTCAACAAGCCCAGTAATAGTTCTCTGATTAAACACATTCAATTAAAAAAAATTCAGTCTCTGATCAAAGCTTAAATTGTTTAACATTATAATTAATCCAGTTGGATTAATGTTGGAACCAGGGTAAGTACGTAATGCCCACATGCCTCACACCATTAGAATTTTTGGTAGCGACCTTTGCGCTCGAAACACATGCTTTGATGATAAACACGGAAAATGAATAAAAAAAAAACCAGAAGATAATTAAAGAAAGCTAAGTCTATATCAATCTTGATGTTTCCCTAGGTAATGAGTTGTAATAATGAGGATCCTTGTACGGTTTGATTGGTAGAGAAAAGGCCTAGGTTAGGGGCCTATGGGTTAATTTGGTTTCATGGGAAATGGGCAATAACTCTCTAAGGTTCGGGTCTTGAAACATGTTATCCTTTCATTTGTTTTTTCATTGTTTGTTGCGTTAAGTAAATGAAATAAAGAGAGAGAGAGAGGGACAGAGAGAAACAACTTGCATGGTGATGTACGATCAAATTTTCACCTCACATTTGTTTACAAGTCAAACACAATGATCTAATAAAAACAAGAAATGCTTGGAGTAACAGCCAATAATAGCGAATGGCAGCATAAATTATTGGAAATACCAAATAAATTACTATATATATTTGTGTTTATATGTAAATTATGACCTTTGTTTTGCTTTTCTTTTTTACTATACCTATTAAGCTAATAACTTTAATTTAAAAGTACTTTTCCAACATTTTAGTGCCAATCTCATGCGACTATAATTGAGTTATATTCTGTGAAATGACTAATTAAGGTCAAAATGAAAAAGTTGATATCACATTACAAAAAAAATAAAAAAATAAATTTTTACCGATGGAAAGAAATTCGTCTATAAAATTTTGTTGGTAAATACCGACAAATAATAAGAGATGTACGTGAAATTTATTTTATATGTTTTTAAGGCTTTTCCCTTCCCACCCATCTCAAACAAATTTTTTTATTTATTGAAAATATCATTTTCATATCCTTTTTATTGCTCATTCAACATTTTTTTTGTCTCTTTCTGGTTTTTAAATAATCCAAATTAAAGGATAAGTATCCCTATAAATTGAGATGACTTAACATCCAACACCGCTACCCTATTTTTAGGTAGAAGAAATTATTAATTTTCCATAAACGCGTTTTCCTTCAGCTGATGTTTGGATCATATATAGTAGTCTCACATAAAAACAAAATTTAGCTTAAATTAAAAATCAAAATAATGCACCTTAAAAATTAAAAAAAAAAGGATGTTCCTATGAGGAATCATTGGTTTTGTCAAATTAATTAATTTGAAATGAATTATTAAATCATATTACTATCAATTTCTACAAAAGAGTAGGAAGATTGACTGTGAAACGGCACCTTGCTTCCGTATTATGAAGCTCAAAATAGTTAATTGATAGCAACCCTTTTTTCTATGTAATACAAATTGCAATTAAATTAATTAATGTCCTTATGACTTGTTTTCTTTGAAAGAGATCTCGAAAGCTAGAAAATCAGCGGATAAGGAAATAACAATTAGTCAAATTGGGTTTTCTTAATTACCCTATTGTTCAAGGAATCTCATAAGTAACAGATTTTTTGTGATACATTCATAAGAATGCCAGTTGGGTTCGGATATTTTAATATTTTTCTTCCTTTTTTTAATATTCAAGAAAATACAAAAGAAAAAAAGAGTTAAATTCCGACATTAGAAAGTAGAATATTAATATGGTGTTAACAATATACCATGGGAGGAGAACCCAAGAAAGGAGGGAAGGAACCCCTAGAGAATGTCTTATCGAAATTGATGGGGTTAGAGATGTAGCTTCATAACATAACTCGTGATCAAAAGGGTTGAGTAATGTTGGGATTTTCAGGGTGAAATAAAGTAAGTAATAAAGAAAACAAAAAGAGTACAGATTTCTTGGGAAAGAGAGAGAGAGAGAGAGGAAGAGGGGTGGGGGTGGGACTTGAGAGACACACTAGTCTTCGTAGTAGATGATTACAGAGTGGCTCCTTGTATGGTCACATGACATGGATTCCTCTGGACAATTTTACAGACACCTGAAAAAAACTAGGCCTGTTTTTCCTGTTCTTTCTCAGGCTTTTTTCCTCCACCCTTTTTCTTTTTCATTAAGTACTTTCTTTTAGATCTTCATCAGAATCTCTGGGTTATTATCAGCTTTTCGTCATCTTTCTCAATTGAACGTCCAAGTGTCCGACCACATTATTGAATAATGAAAACCGTAGTCACATCTAATTAGGCACCTCTGTTTTACTTGGACAATTGGAAAACTTAATTACTTGGCCACCTGGTTCCTTCAAATAAAAAAATGGTACCCATTTCACGAAATTAGATATGCCTGGAATTGGACCCACTATTTACAATTTTTCTATGTTGTTAATTTTGAGGACTATCCTGAAACAGTTTTGGTCCTCTCTTTCTCTCTCTCCCAAGTGCCATAGAGAATCTCTCTCTGGTCCAGCGACTGGTCTGCAATGTAATCTCACGTGCAGCATGCTGTAGCTTTTGTTTTGGGTTTTTTTTAAGATTAAACATCTTTAAAAGTCGATCAACTTTCTTCATGGGGGAGAGATGATAAAAAGGGGGACTTTGTTTGGTCTTTTGGATGTGTAGCGCTTGGGCTTAGTATTCCAGGTTCCTTCTGCTTTGAACTTTGATTTGGGTTTCTTTGTAGGGAACAGTTCTCTCTCAGCTTCCAGTTTTCTCCTTCTACTGAGGCCCTTAAAATTACGAGTCTCTTTTACTCTAGTGGGTCTATGCCCTAACACCCCCACCCCTCCTCGCTTTTATGTTTTATCTCTACATCTTTGTCTTTCCCTTTAGAAAAGAGAGAATAGACAACACAAACGTGTGTCTCTTTGTGTGAGAAACAAGGACAACTGAAAAAGAGAGAGACAGTGAGAGCAATAAGGATCTGTTTAATCCTGATAAACATGGCATTAGAGGCAGTAGTTTACCCTCAAGACCCATTTACTTATGCTTGCAAGGACTTCTACCTTGTGGGAGGGGGAGCTTGGGGCTATGACTTCTGCTTCCAAGAAGAAGATAAAGCCCTTCTTGGAATTCTTGACAACAACATAGAGCAAGGGAGTAGTCCTCATCTCCATGCAAATTGGGACTCCTCATCTACTTCGGTCATGCAACATGCACAGGAATGGGATCCTTATTCTTCACCTGAAGCTTGCACTGTTGATCAATCTCTCCCTGGAGGATCATTCCCTCCGATGGAAGCTCCAGCAGCTGCCGCAGCAACAGCAACAACGACGACGACGAACAGTAGGCGAAAACGTCGTCGCACCAGGAGCAGCAAGAACAAAGAAGAGCTAGAGAATCAAAGAATGACTCATATTACTGTCGAACGCAATCGCCGGAAACAAATGAATGAGTACCTCACTGTGCTCAGATCTTTGATGCCACCTTCTTATGTTCAAAGGGTCAGTTTCAATCTCTCTCTCTCTCTCTCTTTCTCTGCTCAGCTCTTACATTATGTTTAAGAATTAAGACTAATAATCAACCTTTAATTAGGACAAGTTCACTCGCCAAGATAATAAGTTTTTTCTACAACCCTAATTAATCCCCTTGCATATTATAACCATTTTTTTTTTTTGGTTTGGGATTTTCAAATGGTTGTAGAGAATCATAAAAAGGCACTGGCCTGAAAAAGTTTAGAGATTTCTGACTTTCATGAAAACCATTTAGACTTATAGTTCAGCTAGATATCTATATAACTTTTTCTTCCCACGTTAAATTTCTTTATCTGACAACTAAATCATATACGCATTAACCTTTTCAGGGTGATCAGGCATCGATTATTGGCGGAGCGATTAATTTTGTTAAGGAATTAGAGCAGCTTTTGCAGTCCATGGAGGCTCATAAGAGGACTACTCAGCAACCAGAACACAATGGCTACTCTTCACCGTTTGCTGAGTTTTTCACCTTTCCACAATTCTCAACTCATGCAACTCAGTGCAACAACCCCCAGTCCATGGCAGCTGAGCCAATGGCAGCCGCCGAAAGCGTGGCGGACATAGAAGTGACCATGGTGGAGACCCATGCCAACCTCAAGATACTCTCAAAGAAACGACCCAGGCAGCTCCTGAAACTGGTTGCTGGTTTGCAAAGCCTAAGGCTTACCATTCTCCACCTCAATGTCACAACTGTTGAAGAAATGGCTTTGTATTCAATTAGCGTCAAGGTTAGAACATTATAAGCCAATAACAACTATTTCACAGTTCTTTTTTCCACCATTTTTATCTTTCTATAGTAGTATCTTTTGAGATTGTAACAGCTTTTTTTTGGATGCAATTGGGACAGGTTGAGGAAGGATGCCATCTGAACACTGTTGATGAAATTGCAGCTGCTGTTAATCAAATGCTGCGCGGAATCCAAGAAGAAGCTGCTTTTAGCTGAGTCATGAAAAGCCCTGATTATGATTTTGTCCTGCTGTGATTGGGGTTAGTTGTGATCTGACTTCCAAAACTGGATGGATCGAAGGGATTCCATTGTTCTTTGCTCTTTAATTTAATTTCTTCAAGTTGCAACCTTTTTCCCCCTTCTTGTATTTTGGAGATATACAGTGTAGTGTGTACAATGCTTTTCCTAATGTTGGGCATATTTGCCTTGCCTTCTAATGGAGGCTTGGACAAACCAAATTATGTGCCTTATTATTAGTACAGGAAAAAAAAACAAATTGCCATAAACTGTGCTCCACTGCTACAGTACAGAAAATAGACAGAATCCTGTTGCAATGGCGTCTTTCCCTTAAAGTTTCATGGTCAAATAAAAACTAAGACAGGATTCCCAGATCTTCCGGCCGGCTTCTTTTGACAAGATAACTTATTTTGTAGTTAAGTGCCACATGAAGAGGATACCCCTTTTTTTGACAAATTGCTAGTATACATGCCTTAGAATTGTGTGAGAAATGGGCTCCTTCTCCTTCTTTTATTGACATGTAAGTTGATCTTTTCTATAGTTGGGAGAAGACAGATCTGAAATTTGAGTATCATTTTCGAAACGTAAGGTAAATCCCATATGATTAAAGCCCCCATCCAAGTTATATAAGGCCTTGATCAAGTTGTTGGCTTTGTGCACATTATGCAAATCTATTTATGTTTGTATATGCATTTCGCAGACAGGTCGACCCTTCAATATTCCAGGATGATCACTGTTATCATCGCCCTGCTCCTTCCAGGAAGGAGCAGAGAGAATAATGTTTCCTTTTCCAACAATATCTTGCTGTTTTCTTGACAAGCCACAGCTTGCCACTTTCATATGGGATCACCCCTCTTCAGTACGCTTTCTGAATTTAAAATAGCATTACTACTTTTAATTATTTATGTGGGTGCCACATTCCTTTAGCAAACAGTACGTGAACTCCAGATTTGATGGTCTTAGTTTTTTGAATCTTTGGGGGTTGGGGGGGGGGTTGATGATTATCTTCCGCCATTATGTTCTAGCATTGATTGTAAAATTCTTGATTCTTATCCACTTTTTCTCTCCTTTGTAATTACTTATTGTGGAAAACCTGTGAGCTGTTTGGTGGAGTGGAAAATAAGTAAAGGGAATCGCTGTTGCTGCCCATAGAATGTTGCTTATGTTGCCCTTTCTTCTTTTTTCAAGAAATATATATTGAATTGCATTCTTCTGTTTTTCCGATAATAACAGCCAATAAATTTGTTTAATCCATGTAAATTATGATCTGGGAAACCATCCCTAAAAGCATCACACAATCGACAGAATGTGGGGAACATGGTATCCAAAACTTGCATGATGAGAGAGCACAGTGATAATATATCTTAAAATTGAAATCACAGGCCTACCATGAAAGATCCAATAGATTTTTGTTGTCACTTTAGGGAAAAAGGAAAGCAATTAAAGCCAGGTAGGAATGGAGAGAAGGGGGCCTAGATATGTAGCTTGCCATGAAAAACTTTAGAAAGAGCCAAGCCTACAACAATCATTTGATTGATGATAAGTATTTCAGATTTAAAATATGCTTTAGGCCCACATTTTTTGTAGCTTTTTTTTAAAACTTTTTTAGGTGTTAAAAGTGATCACGATGGAAGCTCCATACATCATAGTGATTGGAGGACATTATTTCCTCCAATTAAGCATGTTCAAGAAGAAGGGATCCAGCAATTCCCCATTCTTTGAATCAATAACACATACCAATACATTAACAAGTACGAGTTCTAAATTATACATAAATTTGAAATGGGAAGTAATAATGAGCATCTGGTGAGTGATAATTGATTCGAAAAATAATTGAAACGACAGTCCATGTCCTGCTTACATTGCCTAATGTGCTTGTATTTATAGACATTATTGTGCTATCCAATGATAAAATATATATATATTCCAGTCTTCTTTATTTGAAAGAAGTAGACAAAGGCAGATTCATGGAAAAAGGGTATGTCAAACTTGGAATGACAGGAGATTCCTTCACCCGTAAAAAGGGAGAGCTTCAGGTAGGATCGGAGAAGTTTCTTGAAAGGAATGATTGTAAAATCGAAATCATTGTGATGTTGAAGACCATAATAACCGCATGAATGGGTACTATATATATATCTCTTCCCCGCATCTTTTCATTTCTACGCATATAATAATTAAGAACAGTGCTACAAATGCTGGCAGATGCCATGATTAACATCAACCCCTAAACCCCGCCCTAAAGATGACAAGTACAGTGACTTCGCCCCTATGGGCAAAGGTCTGCCCGCAATCAAACCTACCCATCATGACTCTCCAGAACTTGACACTCTTTGCTTCACATGAAAAACCTTGATTTTTGGACTTCTTGTTTGGGATTTTACCTTTAGCACATTGAACTAAGCTTTTTTGCATTTCATGACTAACTTGAGTTGGACTCGTGAACGTACAAATTATGCACTTGTATTTGAAAATTAAGCCAGTGTGTCTCCTTGCTTATTGGAATGGAGGATATATTGAATTGAATCACTCCTTTTAGAACTATTTTTCTTGAGGGAATACCGAGTACCAAACGATTAAATTAAGTTAAAAAGATCTGATATGAGATCTTTCAGTAGTCTTTAAAATAGCTCTCTTCAACAAAACAATCTAGTGCATGCATGGTTGTTATTGTACTTAATTATTATAATTTCCAACAAACAGAAATGCAGCTGGTAGGGAAAGTTGAAGTCAAAGGGCTCTAAAAGAACACCAGAATGAATCGCGAGGGGATTTGTTTATGTGAGGTTTCCATTAACGCCTCCCCTACAAAAGGTAGGAGATAAGAGATTTTCAGTATAATAAAACGGAAGTGTGTCTCCTTTGTGTTTGCACTTAAATATTAGGTTTGACCATGCTTTGGTCTCTCCATTGCCATTGGTTTTTATTAATGGTGTTTCTGTCGAAATGCTCAAGTTGCCTAATTATATGCCCTGTCCGGATCCTTTTGAGAGATCTGGTGAGCACTAGAAAATAGCAGATTTGCAGTTGACGAGAGAGTTTGAAGACAAAAGATGCCCAAACTCAGAAATCTATGAACACTACACGGATTGTAATCACTTAAACAAAAGGATGCTTTATTAAGAAATATATAGTGGTTTATTAATTTCAATAAACAAAATTGAGCAAAAATATTCCAACCTCATTCCATATGGGTCACGTTTAGACATGGGTGAGTACAATGCCTCATATATAGTAGGCCTCTGAAGCTCTGTTTCAAAGCCCAAGTGGCTGACCCTGTGACCCACAATGTCAAGAGCTCGAGCTAGGCTTGAAGTTGGGTAAGTTTTTCGAGCTATGTTCAACTTAGTAGCCAACCCGAATCAGAGAAAGGTTGATTTGGTTGGACTCAGTTTGCACTACTTGATGGCTAGAGAAGCAACCATTTAGATTTGTTAAGATATGCAAATCGTATTACTAAGAACGCTGACATGCACAAATTGAGAAGCTATGAGCTGAGATCATCATCGTTAGAGTAAAGAGATGTCGATTGAGCAGATGGCAATTAGCCCATGATGGAAAACTGAATTGGGAAGAAAACCCAAGTCACCAGAATTAGGCAAGCTTTGACTGTTCTTGGTTGCATATACCGGTAACCAAGACAGTGGCAATACCAGGTTTCAAGCAACCTGCAAATTATTGTTTCGTGTCTTGTTGTTTTAAACTTGAGAAAAGAGTACAAGACCTTTCAAACTTGAGGTTTTAAACTTCTTGTTGTAAATTATTGGTTCGGTCAGGAGAGCTTTCAAGCATATAAGCAGGCTTGATTTAGTTAACAGAACGACCTTCGTATACTTTTTAACTTCTCCTCGGTTTTAAACTATTGTTAGTTTCTTTATATACAGCTGCATAACAGCAGTGACATAATGAATTGTAGCATATAGATATCAGTTATGTTTTAGTTTGAAGCTTCAATCAAGTTCTAGTTCAGGAGAAACCAAGGCAAATACATGAAATGTATTCTTCTGAAGAGAACTCTCCTTAAAATTCCTCTCAACATACTCTTGTTGATCAAGAGAACTTCATTCTGATTTAACAGGACATAGACTTGCCAAACTGAGAAACAAACTTGCAGCTGAAGAAGAATTCATAGAAACACACCTTTTTATCTGTTGTATCACTTTAGCCACAACCTGGCTACTGTCAATGCAATCACTGACTACCAAAGCGCCATTTTCCATCATAATAGACACCCTCCTTTTAAAATTCTTTGGTCATTAGCCTCTGGCAATTCACTTGCAGCGTATGATCTGGCCCTGACTTCACAAAGCTCACTGTTCCTCACCAGATTCTGACTAAGTTTACCTCTAATCTCAGAATTTTCTATCTGGTTCTCGAGGACTAGATGACATTATCAGAATTTTGATCCGCAGAAGTTGGTGGGGGCACAAACAGCATCAAAGACAATTAGCGTGAGTCCTTAGCCAAGTATCAATACAGGAAATATGAAAAGCACGGTTGCATTTAAGCAATAACTTGACTGTTTCCTCTTCTGGGTCAACCTTCTTGTACTTACAAACGGTGATCAAATTTATGATTGATTGTTGCAAACCAAGAGTGGTGATGAACCAAACAGGATGATCAACTCGATTCTAATCAAGAAGCTCTTCATCTAAACCATCAGTTTGAGCTGGTGGTTGCCTGTTATTACTTGACCAGCACCAACCAAAACATTACTTGACTATAATGGCGTAGTAGCCAATAAGAAGGAAGAAACTGGCTAGTCCAGAAACTAAGATGATCACATAAGGTGAGATCTAATGGTTTTGATCTGAGAAAAAAGCAGGAGGCGGTGGTGGCAGAGGACGTAGATAATAGTAGTCAAAATAAGAGTAGCAGTTGTAAAGGCAGGCAGGATCCCAGAAGTCAGGGCAGTCGACAGTTTGGTTTGTTTTCTGTTTTTCATTGCTATGAAGAGAGAATTGTAGAAAGATGAAAGAAAGAATACCTAATAAGTTGTAAACTTAAACTTTTGTTGAATTGGAAGAGAAGAAATGAAGAAAATTAAGCAGCATGTCTCTTTCAGGGTTTAGTAAGCAGCAGACTGATGTGCATTTAGTATGTGTTTGGTTGTGTTTACCAATTGGTATTATAACAAGAGTTCCAGGTCTCAGTTAGTCTCTGCACAGCGAACATTGCCAATAATTAGCTCATCCTCTAAAGTTTAAATGATTTCTCTCCTTCATTTTACTCTCAAAGTCTTAGCCAAAATCAAAATCATGAGACTGCTATAAAATTTGTTCAGACCCAATTTAATAGCTCATATTGATGCAGAACTATTAAAATTGGAACCAAATTTACTGAATTTGTTTAAGTTCTTCACACCAAAAAAGAGCAACATTCCGATGCAAATAATCTACCAAATTTCTAGCTGCAAGTGACCAATTATAACATTTCCATATTCAAATGGGCTCAACAATCTGAGGCAAGCTTCATTAGATAACATAGAGAGCATTGCTGATCATTTAACAACATAGCAATCCAAATTATCAAACAGTGTCGGGGCAATCTTGTATTCATCACACAATGTCTTATTTTTCAACAAAGTCCGAGAACAACAAAAGATTCATAACCCAAAAGTTCTTCAAAGGCAAAAGAAAATGCCTTCAATTCTCTACATACCTATGTAGCAATTATTGAAGATCCCCCGTCATAACAAAGAGGCTATGGCACATAGCACGCAAACCTTATGATACTCCTGCATCGGGAAAATAAGTAATAGTTAGTGACCATCCAAGACTATATTCTTTTATTGAGCAGCAATTAACAAAAAAGCAGCACATTTTACTCAGCACTCGATACAGTTCTACAATGAGCAAATCTTCATGCTCCAAAATTTTCCACCTAAAAGAACTCTAATCTGTATCCATTCACTAAGTTTGTAATTAAAACAATTATCTTTAGACAGATTTCCAAAACTCACGGAAGTAGCCTTTTGCAAATAATTACAAGTTGATAACCTTACCCTTGTTGCGTAGGAGGAGAAAACAAATTTGGCTAAGAGCAACAACAATCAGAGAAATAAAACAAAGAATCCTTTTTAAAAATGTCTTGTCAAATTCATGAAGAAATCTAATTTATAGACCCTTAAAGGCTGACTATCCAATTATCAGGGAATGGAACCATGAAAGTCACCGCAAGAGTTAACAAACTAGATCACTAGAACGTATTGATAAACCCCAGTTGCAGAAATGGACAAACCATAAAGAATAAGTCGTCATTCTCTGGCATACATGTGTTATTAAAGCATATCAGAGTCTTTGAACGAGATGAGCTCTCTATTGCTATGCAAGCTAGGGCAGAAATGTTGGACTATCTAACAACCTAAGGAAACAGGTTAAAGCTTCAAGGATGGACAGGCTTACTACCGAATAGTTAACCCAGAGTAAAGAGTCATGGAAAATCAATCCTGTCAAGGCAGTTGAATATGGTGGCAACAAATTATCAAAGCCTAGCTTCAGATTAACAAATCAATCCTGTCAAGGCAGTTGCATATGGTGGCAACAAATTATCAAAGCCTAGCTTCAGATTAACAAATCAATCCTGTCATGCATATTGGATTGCAGCACTAAGCAGAACAATTCCTATCAAGTTACAATCAGATCCTTTTTCTGACAATAATTAAAAGACAGAGGGGAAGGGAGGAAATCATCAATAATATCAGTAAAAAAGTAATTAAATCCCAAAGCGCAAACACAAGTAGTCATACAAAACCCTAATTAAAGATGATTCCTTTCCTCACAGAAACAAAAAAGAGAAAAACAAAGGAGGATAGGTAGAATACGAACCAGGAGAAAACAAAAAGGGCAAAAGCGAAAGACAACTTATTTGGGGGATTTGTCGTTCTTGGAAGAAGCGTAGTTGGGAGGAGAGTAAATAAGAGCGGCAACCATGGAGCCCGGCAGCACCACGTACTTGGCTAAATATGCCAGCTTTGTCACCAAAGGCTCTCCCCTCATCAAGGCCATGTTATTTCTCTTCGCCTCCGCCACTAGATCTTCTGATCACTTACTGCTCTACCGGTAGTGTTGGTATCTTTCTTCTTCAATATCTACTACCCTCCACGGAGCTCCAAGTTCCAACTGCTGTCTAAACACTGAATTTTCATATATCAATCAACTCTGAATGTGCACAGCCTACAGGGAAATTGAGGGCAAGCCAAGCCCGCCATCTTGGGCTTTCTCGCTCAATCCAACATAGAATACGGGCTTCATCCAATCTTGGAATTCTACTCAAGTTTGTTTTTGATGGGTCACTCTTGGGCTTCAATCAAAACTTCCGACACAACTCGAGCTTCAATAGGCCTGCCATTTTTGCTGTCCTCTTCTCCATTTTCTTTTCCCATTAATTGCTTTGCATTTTATTACACCGAAAATTAGTATATTACATATTCTGAGCAGAAATTCAGGTCATAAAGCTTATGTCTTTGAATAACAATGAAGATTAGACAAAGAGATGGCAGAAAAGCTTCAGAAGCACTCTTTAGTATTGTAAACAGATTAATACTTACTACACTTGCTATTATATGTACATACTGCAGGAACAAGGAAAGAAAACAAGGACGCACGTCGGTGTGGGTTGTTAAAGATTGAGCCAAAAACCAACTTTCCCTTGAGTAGTTGAAACAAAGGGAGGGGAGCATTATGAAAATTAAAACGGAAAGATGTTCTCAGAATGGGATGATGATGATTGATTAGTTGCTTAGGTAAAGACACTTAATTCATCTGATGTACAATGCGGTTGTGCTCCTTCAATCAGTTTTAGTAGGTTTTGATCATCACGTTGTCTGGATTGCATATGGCATTGAATAAATTAAGGGAAAAAAGGAAAACAGAAAACAAAGAAAATTAAGGTCGCAATGGCCACTCCATAGCTGAAATCAACCGGCAATAATTAAAAGCGACAAGGAGAGAGTCCAACTTAATTAGACTTTGCAGATGACAGTTCATACGTGAAGCTTGATGCATGCGATAAACACATGACATCAATGATAAACATTAGCTAACATGCAAGTGATAGGAAAGTCTTCTTCATCTTTCTCCAAGCTATGACGGTCAGATTTATCATTCTTCTTTTACGAATTACGTGCGGTTAATAACGGAGAAAATAACTATTAGTAAGAACTTTTGTTTTTTCAAAAATTTTAAAATTTCATAATATATATTTGTTCTTTTTAATTTTATAATTTTATTTCTATAATAATTTTTTTATTTAGTGAAATCTATTTCAATAGAATTATTCTCCAAACCCACCTTATCGAATCACTTTTTGTTCGTCTTCTAAGCACAGAATCTTAACTTTGCCAGTACAAGCCGTGTTGTAATTCATTGATGTCAAACTCATTAGATTTCATAACATACATGAATGGAACTATGTAGGAAATGTTGATTATATGAAGGAACAAAAAGAAATTTGGAGCAGGGAGGGAAGAAAGGAGCTATAAATATATAAATATATTGATCAAATTATCAGATATTGAAATTGAGAAATAGAATAACGATTTGATTGAGGGGTTGAGCCTGTCAAGATATATAGTTGAATACTGATCTAGCTTATAGCTAGGGACGTCTGAAATGCTAAGGCAGGAGACAGAGCATGGATCCCGAAATCTAAATTCCAAAAGCGAAGTCATGATATATCTGATATCTCCCACATGTTGGACAAATTTATTCAAAGGAGGAGAAGCGAGAGCACGAGGAGGGCACATGGCCTTGGACGACAGAGAGCAGATTCGGAATGAGTCAAAGATAACTAAAAAAAAATTACGATTCACGACTACTCGCCCCCAAAACTTGCTACACACAAATGCCTAACATGCATGCAAATGCAATACAACAGTGTAGCTAGCTAGACAGTGTGAAAAGTCTCTGCCCCAAGTGGCATGTGCTTTTGTTTTTTTGTTTTTTTTTTAACTTTTCCAACTAACTAATAGACTTTCTTAGTTTCTACTTTCCAGTTTCCTAGTTTCTGTTCCGAAACCATGACTCCTAACCTACATTCCTCGCCTGATTGACCAGTCCAGAAGTACCCTTCCCTCCCACCTTTTTGACAGGCAGATTTATACATAGATTTATGTTCGATATCTAGATTGCCCTTTTCCTGCTTTCAATTCTTCTTCTAGCTAGCTTCTAATTCACAAAATCAACTATTTTTTTTCTTTGAAAGGCATAATTTGTATTTCATCTAATTGAGTTACAAATTGCTGCCATAAGACTTAGTTTCTATACATTATCAAAGACTGATTACAGCAAACTACAACCCTGAAAGCAACTCAGAATTGACCAAAACATTTACATACCACCAGGATTGGATCATGGTTGACAAAAATAACACAACCCAATCCACAAAATAATTAAATACAAGATCTTTATTTTTATATTTATGAATGGCACCAAATTGTCATATCAATCACAATGAGAAAGACTTTAAATTTCTTAAATTTGTTTTCCGTTTCGATCAGCATCAAGCACCAAACTAATTAATGTTAAAGATATATAATAACTTCGAAATGACTCAAAAATACCGTTAATATAGCTTCTTTCTTCGTTGAATGAGAAGGAATGCATTAACATGCAATAGAGTTGCTTGATAAAATCAATTATTCTTTATTTTTATACTTCCAATCCAATCTGTGTAGTGTTAGTGTGTAGGTATACGTGTGTTAACATCTTTTGTTACAAAGAAAATATCTTAAAAATAATTCAAAATTTTTTTTTCAAAATTTTTAAAAAATACAGTATCTTCTTACTTAACAAAAAAAGAAACCATATTAACAGTACTTTTAGATTATTTAATTAAGAAAGAAACTATATTAACGTCATGTCGAAAAAAGATATCTTTAACATTAATTAGTTTGGTGCTTGTTGCTGATAAAGGAAAACAAATTTAAGAAATTTAAAGTCTTTTTCATTGTCATTGATGTAAGAGTTAGGTGCCATTCATACGACATCTTCCTTGGAATGCAAGGTGCATATAGCACCCCGTACGATATATATATATATATTTCTTTATGGCAGAATTGAATTGTATTAATTTGTTTCCTTTTATTTCGAGGAAAAGGCAAAGAAAATCGCAGGGGAAAAATAAAAAATAAAGAGAGAAGATGAGAAAGAAATGAATTTGGGAATTGTGATGTTTGTTGTTTTCCAACGGTTGATGTCAAAGACATTACCCCACAGGTACAGAGAGGGCTGATGCTGACTACCGCACCTCCGTCAATTGTTAGTTCACAGTCACAGAGTAAAGAGGAATAGAAGATTTTTTTCTTTCAAAGTAACAATAAAAATAAAACAATATTTAGCACAAAAGGATCCTTCTCTCTCTCTCCAGTTTATTAGCCATATATTAAGATTATATACTACGAGTACAGTACTAGTGGATTCCAGACTTTTTGTTTTTACTTTTTAAAATTTCTGGTGTGCATGTACCTATCCATGTTTTCCAATTTTTGACAGCTTGCTTCTTTATTTGTTTCTGGTGCAATGCGAATGTAAATAATACTACTAGGCAGTAGATATGCTTCTGTATTGTAAAGACTGAATTCTCTTCTCTTCGAGTTAGAAATTCAGAAGCTTTAATCAGTTCATCTGGGTTTCTGGGTCTTAACCAGAATTGTTATGTTCTCAGCGGAAGTTGGCTGAGTGACGAATGAACTCAGCGAGTGACCTGAGTCAGTTGAGTGACGTCAGAGGCCAGGTACTTAGGTTTGACAAAATGTTGAAGGGTTGTTGAGAACTTGAGAGCGAAACATTCATTGGATTTCCTTTATTTGTTCTAGTATCTAATGCTAACCGCCTCTCTGTGTTTCCACGTCTGGCCTGGTAATAATTTCAGTACAAAAAGGACTTTTGTTTTTCCTCTCCTTGTCTCCAATATAAAGATTCCCATCGAAGAAGCCCCTTCTTACGCTTTGCAGACGGTTTTATTCACTTGTATACAAAAGGCAAGAGCATTGTGCCGCAAAGCTGTACCTTTTAAGCCTCATACTTGCTTATCTCTTTCTCCTATAAGCAAAAAATAACCCTGTTTTTGCTTCTGCAGCCCCTTTTGTACTTTAAATTCACTGTCTGTGTCTCAAAAGTTTCACTTGACCTTTTTGGCTAACGGTAGGTCAGCAACCTGAGAGATCTAGATTCTTGGGTGTATTAAATTTGTTGTCGTCGATGGTGATTGATGTCCTAGTTTCTTTTACCAATCCAAGTAAAATTGTTTTCTGTTAGTTAGTGAGCATTTGCGGTGATGTGCTAATGTGGTTTATGGTTTGATGCTAGAGTAGACTGCTACGGTAGGTTAATTGATGCAATCATGTTTGGTGTTTTTCTAGTGACGAAGTGTTATTCATTAACTCGTTAGATCTGGGTTAGTGATAAAGATGGCGGATAGGTTGATTTGTGATCTGGGTTCTACTCTGCGTGCAGGTTAGTTCCAGAGAGGCTGTTTGATTCATTGGTGAAGAGATGAGGGGAGCTGCTCTTGTAGCCATTGCTGCTACAATTGGTAACTTTTTGCAGGGATGGGATAATGCTACGATTGCTGGTACTTCTTCTTTCGCATTCATATTGTTGCCTACTTCTACTCAGCATGAGGCAGTGAATGTTTAAACCAGATTTTAAATTTGAAATAAGAATTCATGGACTGCATATTCTTTTTTTCTGTTCAAATCATGGTATTACCTGTGCTTCCTGATATTGCTGGTTGGAATTCAATGGAATGAGAATTGAGTCGTTTCAAAGCTTCTAACAAAGAATATCTAGAACTATATGCTGCTAAGCTGTCTTTGGTTGAATCCTGATGGCCTTTTTTTTGGGTGCTTTCAGGAGCAATTGTGTACATCAAGGAGGACCTCAATCTGGGAACTAGCGTTGAAGGTCTTGTCGTGGCTATGTCACTCATAGGAGCCACAGTTATTACAACATGCTCAGGAGCTATATCAGATTGGCTTGGACGGCGACCAATGCTGATAATTTCTTCAATCCTTTATTTTGTTAGTGGTTTGGTGATGTTGTGGTCACCTAATGTATATGTCTTATGCATAGCCAGGCTATTAGATGGATTTGGAATTGGTTTAGCAGTTACTCTTGTCCCAGTCTATATATCTGAGACTGCTCCATCAGAAATAAGGGGATTGTTAAATACACTACCACAATTCACTGGTTCTGGGGGGATGTTTTTATCATATTGTATGGTTTTTGGGATGTCATTGATGGACTCACCAAGTTGGAGGTTGATGCTTGGGATTTTATCGATCCCTTCTCTCCTATATTTTGCCTTAACAGTCTTTTATTTGCCTGAATCTCCTCGGTGGCTTGTGAGTAAAGGGAAGATGCTTGAGGCAAAACAGGTTCTTCAGAGGTTACGTGGCAGGGAAGATGTTTCAGGTTCGTGTTTTGCTAGCTTTATTGTTCTTATAGATTTCTGTTTCTTTTTTTCTTTCCTCCTCTTTTTTGTGCATGTGTTGCAAATGATGGTACTTGGAAGTTGAATAGTTAGATGCTCTGCTTAGAGACAAGAGCAAGGTTTGATGCTTGCTCTGCTTGAGAGGTGTAATGCACATGGTAATAAACATAACTGATAAAATCTAATGAATTATAAGGTAGGAATTCCGATTTTTCATTGATCTTTTTTACTTAAGATTCAATATATTCTAAAGCAAAAGGCATGATGCATGTAGTTCATCAGAAACTTGAGTAATGTTGGTTAATATTTTGGTAGACTATACAAGAGATTGGAAAGTTTACTGGTTTTATCTGTAATTTAGCATGAACAACCTCTGTTAATTGTGAGGGTTTAGAGCCTATATATAGAGAAATTGTTTTGGTTAGTTAAAATTTGGCAAGCCAATCCAAAATTTTTATTGCTTTCATTGTCATGGTCAGGTGTTCACATCTATGTTATGCCTCTTCCCTCCTGCCCCTTTGAATGCACAGTTGCTTTTATCATTTTTTTCTAACCACCCTAAGTTATATTTGAATAGACTCTAAATGTCTAGCTGAAAATTTTCTGTATGATATGCTAGGTAACTTATGTCACTCTGTCGGACCATGCATTTTCTAAAATTTGAATAATGCCCTGTGCTCCAATAAAAGTATCAATATAGCTTCAAATGTTATCATTGCAAATTGCAGAGGAGCATGAGCATGTTTATACAGAAATAACTTATAACCAGCATAAAAGTGTCTATCAAATAAGTATGGTCGAATATGTAAGTGAAGCTAAGAATTGCATGCTTTTTCCGTAATTTGGTTGGCTTCCTTTTGATAAATAGCAGTAAGGTTGGCATCATGCATGGAGTAGATTTTGGGGATGAGGGAAAGAAGAAAATTAATCTTCTGTATTCCTGTCTTTTGCCTCCTTACATGCACTTGGCTCTCCCCACATCAGAAGCTTTATACCTAACAACAAAGGAGCCTCCATAGCTTTTATGGTTACTTAATTCAAAATGATAGAAATTCCTGTCTCCTCTGAGTTTGCTCTTATATAACTAGTTTGAGACTAATTGAGGGGGTGGATCTTGCTGAGACTTCTTTGATCTGCAGGTGAGATGGCTTTGCTGGTTGAGGGCCTTGGCATTGGAGGTGAAACTTCTATAGAAGAATACATAATAGGTCCAGCTGATGAACTTGCTGATGGTCAGGAACCTACTGCTGATAAAGACAAAATCAGATTATATGGACCTCAAGAGGGCCTGTCTTGGGTTGCCAAACCCGTCACTGGACAAAGCATCCTTGGTCTTGCCTCTCGCCAGGGAAGCATGGTGAACCAAAGTGTACCCCTTATGGACCCTCTCGTGACATTATTTGGCAGTGTGCACGAAAAGCTTCCAGAGACAGGGAGTATGCGTAGTATGCTTTTTCCCAATTTTGGAAGCATGTTTAGTACAGCAGAGCCTCATGGCAAAAATGAGCACTGGGATGAAGAGAGCCTGCAGAGGGAGGGTGATGACTACGCATCAGATGCTGCAGGAGGGGACTCTGATGACAATTTGCATAGCCCATTGATCTCACGTCAGACAACAAGCTTGGAAAAGGACATGGTTCCCCCAGCTTCCCATGGCAGTATTCTAAGCATGAGACGCCATAGCACTCTTGTGCAAGATAGTGGAGAACAAGTTGGTAGTACAGGAATTGGAGGTGGTTGGCAGTTGGCATGGAAATGGTCTGAGCAAGAAGGTGAGGATGGAAAGAAGGAAGGAGGGTTTAAAAGGATTTATTTGCACCAGGAGGGAGTCCCTGGATCTCGACGTGGGTCTCTTGTATCACTTCCTGGTAATGATATGCCTGCAGAAGGTGAGTTTATCCAGGCTGCTGCTCTAGTGAGCCAACCTGCTCTTTATTCAAAGGAGCTTATGAATCAGCATCCTGTCGGACCAGCAATGGTTCATCCGTCTGAAACTGCTTCAAAAGGACCAATTTGGGCTGCTCTTCTTGACCCAGGAGTGAAGCGTGCATTATTAGTTGGGGTTGGGATTCAGATACTTCAACAGGTAGTCAGCAGTTTTATTTTTGGACTTCTTTTGGCCCTTTACCTAGCGTTTCTGTCATCCTGTCGCATTCTCCACATTATTTTACAGATTTGAATGTGCTTTGAAAGTCAAATATGGGCCATACCACTTTAAGCTGCAGTTGGATTAGCATTGATTCTTGAGATTAGAACCGATGATACCTTTGCTAGTAGTATTGGTTCTACAGTATCTTGTTTAACATGAGAGTTATTACATGCTTATAGTTCTTTTTGCCCCTGGTACATAAAAATGGAAGTAGCGGCTTGTTACACATTAATGTTTTGCAATTTGTACTATAAGTAGAGAAGTTTGAATCTTTTTATCTGTCAGTTGAGCTGATTATACTATGATTCCCATGGTAAATTAAACTAGCTTTTCCAATTTTATGTGCAGTTCTCTGGCATAAATGGAGTTCTCTACTACACTCCTCAAATTCTTGAAGAGGCAGGCGTTGAAGTGCTTCTTTCAAACTTGGGCCTTAGTTCAGATTCAGCATCATTTCTTATTAGCGCATTCACAACCTTGCTGATGCTTCCCTGTATAGGTGTAGCCATGAAACTCATGGATATATCAGGCAGAAGGTGATTTCCTTTTCTGAAATATTTTTTGCAACTTGTAATTCTTCAGTCTGGCTCTACTATATTTTAAATAGGAGAATCACTTTTTTCTTAATTTTCTCCATTCGCACTTAGGTTTTTTTTTTCTAAAGAAAATGGACAAAGAAACTAATACTCATGTGTTGTTTGCAGGCGGCTGCTACTGACCACAATTCCTGTGCTTATAGTGTCACTTATCATTCTAGTTTTTAGCGAAATTGTGGATTTGGGTACAGTAGTAAATGCTGCTATCTCAACTGCATGTGTTATCATCTACTTCTGCTGCTTTGTCATGGGCTATGGACCAATTCCGAATATCCTCTGCTCTGAGATCTTTCCAACAAGGGTCCGTGGCCTTTGTATTGCAATCTGTGCTTTGGTTTACTGGATTGGAGATATCATTGTTACCTACACTCTGCCTGTAATGCTCAGTTCCATAGGCCTTGCTGGCGTCTTCGGAATCTATGCTGTTGTATGCGTCATCTCTTTGGTCTTTGTCTTCCTGAAAGTCCCGGAGACCAAAGGCATGCCACTTGAAGTTATTACTGAGTTCTTTGCTGTTGGTGCAAGACAGGCTGCTGCTACCAAGAATGAGTAACTCACTGCTTTCAACGGTCTCAATTGCTCTGCAATTTCAGCTCTTAAGCATTCATCCAACTTCAGTTTGGAGATTTTTTGGGCATCCTTTGTATGAGGGATTTTCTTATTCAAACATTAAAATGATATTTTTTCCCTTTTAATTGGATTATAGTAACATACCAATTTAATTTAAGAGAATGGTAGAGATGGATGTTTCATGACACCTTTTCTTGATCAAGAGTCCACTAAGCTACTCTCCATCTGTTCTTGTCTGGAAGTAGTCTTATAACTAGATATCATAATGCCTGTAATTTAGTGAAAATTCCTTTCAAAGATGTTATAATAAAAAATCCGGTTATTCTTCAGATACAAACAGGCCCAGATAATTGCTATAAAGGATCTTAACATAGAGCAAACTGCATTTCAATAATCATATCAAACACTGCAACTATCTGTACAACCTTGCTCCCCCTTTTACAATTGCACTTCAGGCTTGGGTGTACCTCAAAATCAATTCCAGTGGTAATTCACAAGGATATTATCTTTCATATAGTACAAATCAGGAATTCATTGCAGAAAATGGTATTCATAAACTGATACCAAGGCCACCAGATATTTCAGGGTTTCTGCGTTTCCTCAGAAGACAAGTTGCTTTCAATGGAATTGGAGGCACGCTCTGGTTCAGGGGGTTTATTGTCAACTGCATGATTGTTAGTGGGGCCCTCCTCGGCAAGTTCATCTGGCCTGGCATTTAATTTGAATGGTCTCTGGAAATCTTTAGCATTTCTACTGTCAATAAATAAATTATTCAATTTTTCCTCCTGCATACAAAAACATTCAACTTTTCAAAGAGAAGCTCCAGAAATGAGGCAGCAACCTACAGTATACACTGGTAACCACGTTTACAACAGTAATCAGTAACCCTAAATATGCACAAAGGACTTTGCATAATTATGGCCCCATTAAAACAATGAGTAGATAAAAAGTTATATTGATCAACGACCTGCAGATGTGAATCCCCAACACACTATGCAGAATAAAAACTCATTTAAGATAAGCAGAAATGTAAGAAGAAAACTCCTAATTTCATGCTAGCAACAGTCCTTTATCATACACATTGCAGTTGCCAAAAGAATGTGCAAACAAATTCAGTTTCTTGGTTGATACAAGGCACTAATCTGGTGCATTTATCACTAAGCTTCTCATCCAAAATAACCAATGGTGTTAGCATGTTGATTTCCCAAACAAAGTCAACTACTTGTAATGACTACAAAAGATTATCAATATATAAGCTACCTACCCTGTGAGCAAGTTATTAGGTATAGAATCGTGTTACCACTGCAAGACTTTAAAACTACTTACATTTTGTAGAGCTTCAAGCTTTCTCTGCAGTGCCTCGTGCTCAGCTTGAATACGGAATGGAACACCATGTTTTTGGTACACATTGTTTTGTGCCAGGTCTTCATCAATGTCATTAGCAGTGGTTGCAAAAGGATGATTTGCAGGAATCCATCTGACTGTGTCAGGGTCAACATCAGGAGGAATTGAATCCCCCTCTTTAAGGAATATTGTAGGTCTCTTCCACGGGTATGCTCTTGACCTCCTTTTCTGATGGATAGCTTGTTGCTCATTGGTAAGTGTAACTGGAGCTAAGCGATAAAGCTTTCCACACATCTCTACAGTTGAATTACTCTTGCCAACCTTCACAAATGGATTATTAAATGGGTCTTCATACTTGAGAGGTCTTGATCTGTAAAAACCAGATTTAAAGAATTAAACTACACCATTAACACAAGGAATGCACATTGTAGCCAAAGCTGTGAAATGTGACAGAACTGCACATCACCTATGGTAGCAGTAATTAAAAATGATTGATCATATGCAATGAAATGCTAGCCCTTAAGAATAAATAATTATCCCCTAAGATTAAATAACATGAAATTTGCCCAAAAAGCAATAAATTCAGGAAATTTACATCCTTTGCAGAGGCAGCCACAAGGCAAAGGAAAAAGTGTTACAGAACGAAATCATACATGCCTCTTCTATCTGATCTTAGCTGGCCACGCCTTACAAGATCAGCTACGGAACCAGGATGGCTCTGCCTTGACTTCCTCGCCATGTATGCTCTCGCAGCAACAACCAGAATTGCAATTGCAGTGCACAACCCAATCGCAAAGTTATTTCCGGGGCATTTTTTCATCTGAGACAAACAAGAAACGGCCATGGCTTTTCATATTAGACTTTTTTTGTCAAGTAATCCATACAACACTGCCTCTACTAGTTTTTCTGACAATGGCAATGAAAAGCAAATGTACCAATGACTAGCAAAACAAAGTTAACAATGATCAATACTGGAGTGATCCTTAGCATCAATAGGGGACCAATGTTAAAAAAATTCTATATAAGCAGTAAATGGTTTCAAGTAAAACTAATGTGCGCTCAACATCTAAGCTAGCAACTACATTTCAGGACCTTAGTATAAAATGAAACCAAAACCTGCTTAATCACCAAGAAAAATTATCCATTTCTTATCAAATTAAATATAGATAACTGAAAATTACCAGAAAAACAACTGGAGGGAAAGATGCAATGGATTCCTGAAAGGTGGAAAGTGGGTCTTTGGAATCTACGACCAGAGTCTGTTTTGCCGTATCAGCCACCTCATTTTGGGCACGCTGGTCCTCATCGGAGCTCACTGAATCATTGATGGCTCTCAGCAAAAACCTTCTGTTAGTTGTTAGCTGAATCCAGCTTAGCTGTTGGCTTAGGCTACGATGTAGCAGGAAAGGTGTTCCATCTGAAGAAACCCGGTCCTTCCACCCCCGAATTGAAGGCTGTTATCACACAGTTGACCCCCCAACACACACAAAAGAAAAACAAAAACAATTCAATGACAGAGAATATGTAAGAGAAACCATTAGGAAGAAAATTTTGGGATTTACCTGGAAAGGAAGGGAATGGAAGTGTAGACTCCAAACTGATGCCATTAGGATTTCGGAGATAGAAATTTCTCGTACTGAAAGACAAAAACAGAGGGGTATTAGCAATCCCCTCGAGATTTAGTAGATAACAACAGTGCGTTCAGGTTACGATTTGACAAATTACCGTTGAAAAGAGGTCACCAGCAGACTCCTCACATTTCAGTTAATCACTCACTATGCTTCGCACTCCCAATGAAAGCTTCCCGAGTGTGTGACGAACTGTAGGCCTTCGGTCTTGGAGAAACCCCCAAAAGGAGAAATCTCCCAGCCTTCATGGAAGACTGAACCAAAATCCAGCAGGTGGATCCGTGGCGCAATGGTAGCGCGTCTGACTCCAGATCAGAAGGTTGCGTGTTCGATTCACGTCGGGTTCAAATCCCGCCACGTTTTTCTTTTTTTATTTATTTTTTTAATTTTTTGGTTGCTTGGTTCACTGAGGAATTTTTTCTAGGACAAAGATGCACTTTGTACGAGGACAAATTTAGGTCAGTCCAGTACATGGATGTCAATTTTGTATTAGGTATGTTTTTCGACTCCTCTAATAAAGGATGGTTTTGCAGGTGTTGCTCTTTTTTCTCTTTTGAAAACATTTTTGAAGCATAAATACCAGAAATGATTGCTTTGAAATTCTTATGACCTTTCACCATCACTTACCCACTAAGCAATACTATAGAATTTCCCTAATTCTGTACTATATATTATAAATATTATCATATATATCCTATTAGTCCCACTTGACCTAGCTAGCTACTCTCAATGTTGGCTAGCTTAATTAATTAATAAAGAGTCAAGCAAATTGCTCAACGTCCTAGATGCGCATTAAGGTCTTTAATTCATATCCTCCTAGTTAATCAAGTTTCTTTTGAAAAAGAAAAACAAATTTAAGCAGCTAGGACTAATTGACATCGTCTTGCTACATAGAATGCAGACATGCACACCGCATGAGAGTTGAGCCACACTCCCCCCCCCAAAACTCAATATTTCCATGCACCATCTGAATTATCTCCACTGCTTGCCTCGCCTTCTTTTATTTCTCTGATAACGTTTCTTCCGTGTGAATGTGAGATATATATATATATATCCTGTTGTGGTAAAAGACCGGCCGGCATGAACTCCCGGAGTGATGGGTTAATCTGGTACTCTAGTGGACCATCCACCTTATTTTAATGGACGGCTTGAAAATAAAAGGAGTATATTATAAGGTTTTATTGATAAACAAATGGTTATATACCAGCATAAGGTGGACTAACACCATCTTTGTTAGGTCAAGACAAGAAAGAAGATAATCTAGTTTTTGAAAATTTTGGAGTTATCTTTATGTGAACATTAAGTAAATAATTAACGATATCTTAAGACATTAATTTACTCATTTTTGTTCGGAGTCTGCCAGTGGGTGTCACAATCTTGCTTCCATCACCTGTTTGTAATAAGAAACAAAGTTTGATAGTTAGTGATCAATTCAAAACCAACCCCGGTTGCCATTTTTAGCCATTACCCACCTTATGCATCGGCAACACCTTTGGCTTTTCGAAATGTTAAAAAAAAAAAATAATGGAAGCAGTTCGGAAGCTGCCAAAATGAGTATTTAACTTGAAATATAATGCAAAACGACGGCATGGTGTTTTCGCCTTTTTCAATTGGTGAAATCATTGTCAAACGTCAACTGACCCTTTTTGTTTATTGCTTGCACTCAATGGACTTGGGAGGTCGGCACATACCGCCCCCTTAGATTACTTAATTAATCACTTACTGGAGGATATGGTTTTGTCATGCGAGAAAGCAGGTTCTGACGTATGATTATAGTGGTGAAACAGGAGAGAAATTTCTTAAAAAAATTCATTCACCCCAAGTTGATAAACAAGAGGAATGTCTTTGGTGCTCTTTAACCCCTAGTCAGTGAAGAGAAAGTTGCAGCATTGCATGCTCCTGGACGTGGAACGAGAATCTTGACACCCAGACCTACCAAATAAAAAGAAAAAGAAAAACCCAAAAGGCCAAAGGGCAAAACAAGTTGTTTAAACATGCGGCAACCCACTTTATCTTGGCTTATCAGGTATAAAAGTAACCGGGAAAAACAAAAGAGATCGACTGTTAACAGCATCAAAATCAAAATGTAACAGGAGGCGGTTCATGAATGGGCAAATCTTTTCCTTTCAGATTGGATGATCGTCCTACACAAAAGCAAGCAACAGACCTCTATTACAGGCTCAAGTGCTGGAAGTGAAAGGACTCGTGTTTGACAGGTGCTCCCGCTTTCGGAATTTTGATTCTCTTCTGTTCATCACTTTAGATGGTCCTCCTGCCATCTTGAAGGGGTCCCATTTCTTTCCACCGATTCCATGGCCCATTTTACTTTTTGATTTGTTTTCTTTATTTCAAGTAACAGTAATAAGAATTCAGGCAACGGGAAACAAAAACCAGCCCCCAGTCTCATTGAGAATTTGAGATGGACATTAATAATAAAGAAAGAAAGAAAGAACGTGCAACAAAAAACACTTCAACATGAAAGGACCATTGCGAAAGAAATTCCTGAACTGAGAGTTCAATCATTTTCTTCTGGTAAAAGCGAAGAACCAGACTTTAACCAAAGAAAAAAAAAGAAAAGAAAAGGAAAGTGACGAACCAGACCAAAGTCCGAACAGAACAAAAAGGCAGCAAAGCAAATCAACATACGGGGCACACTTACTTTAACTTCAAAACGTAGCTTGGATCAGCTCAGGCTGTATTTATGAATTAATGCAAGCTGTTCAGGGTTAAGATTCAAGTGTTGGCATCTGGGATTTTTAGTTCCAGAGAAGTATTGATGACTAGACAAAATGGAAGGGAACTCACATCACTGAAAAGTTGCTCAATTTTCATTCTTGAACCATTAATCTTTTTTGTGTGGGTACTCTGAACTAATTATGTTCTTACAGGAATCTGACATTCTGAATTCTGCCTATATTTTTTACATACATAAGTACCACTTAACTTTACATACATACACCAAATCAAATACTACTACATAGAAATTCGAATAAAATCCAAACCTAAATGCTAGTAGTGGTAGTAGTAACAATTCAGGAGGCAAGCTAACCTAATAGAATTAACTTTGAAAAGAAAGAAAAAATGGGGAACCCTGAGACTGAGAGGCTAGGGCAAGAACCTATTGACCTCATCTTCACGCTCCTTCAATCTGGCCTCAGTGTCAGTTCCCGAGGTTGAAGCCCCCGGCCCGGGTAAACCGCCGCACTTGTGGCATCTGGCAACTACCAGAATCTGACGGCAGGAAGGGCAGGAAGAATGGGACCCCAGCCACATGTCGATGCAGGCCACGTGGAAGCCGTGGCCGCACTGCGGCAGCACCCGGATTTCATCGCCCACCTCAAACTCCGCCAGGCAAATTGCGCAATCGGAGAATTTGGCAGAGGATTCAGCTGAAAAGGTGGCCTTGGGGAGGGATTTGAGGATCTTCTTCTTGAGGCCCTTGTTGGCAGGAGGCGTAGGACGAGGTGTATCTGCTGGGTTGGAGGCAGAGCTGCCGGAGAGTCGGCGAAGCCAGGCGCAGCGTGCGACAGCGATGAGACCCAGCACGCAGATAAGGGCGCAGAGGAGAGCTGCAAGGATTACGACGAAGTCGGAGTCGACGGTTGCCCCTTGTTCAGGAGGCGGCGGCGGCGGCTCGCTAGTTGCCGAGGAGTTGGCGGCGCCTAGGAGTCTGAAAGGACGAGTCATGTGAAGAGAGAGAGAGTGAGAGAGATTCGTTTATGTACTGTAGTGTTGTGTTGTGTTGTGTCCAGTTGTTCTAACGTTTTCTGTTGAAGTAATGATTTTAGATGGGGTTTTATAGTAAATCAAGAATCTCTTTCGTTTCGCGGTCTAATTTATGCGTTAATTACTACTACTAGAATAATTAATTACCACCGTTTTTATTGTTTCCTTTCCATGAATGACCCTCTGTTTTTGCTACTCATTCATCTACACCCCTGCATGCAACTCTTCTCATTTTGGACTTCCGTATCATCATGTAACAATTGTCAAATTCGTTTGAAAGACCTTTCTTTTCCTTCGATCCCACCCTTTTTTTCATTCTACTGATACAGTTTAAGATCGAAAGTCAAATTTTTGAGTTATGTAGGTCATGATTTTCCTTATTTTGGTAGTATGAATGAGCAAGAAAGAGGAAGCCCAATACTTTGCTAGGCAAAAGAGAAGCAGATTAAAAAGGTCTTGTCTTTGCTCTTGCCAAACCAAAAGAAAAAAAAACAATGACGGAGGCCAAAGATGGCAAACAGGCTACTTAGTTCTTCGATTCTTCATTATTTTTTTGGGTTCCCTTTCTTTACGCTTTAGGTTACTGCAAAAAAAGCTCTTCGTATTGTCTTTTCGTGTCAGCCAAAAGAAACAGAGAAGTTGCAGCGGCTTATGGTTTTGTACCATTAACGCTGGTACGCTGGGGAAGTAGCTTCATATTCTGCTCTTTGTTCTCAATTCTGCTTACGCGTGTCGAAACTATTGCATGTGTTTCTCTTAGGGACAAATTTTCGGTCACCCTTTGATTCGTTGTCACTTGTCAGATAAACAGGGTGAAAGCACAATATCTTCTCTACGTTTCAAGATTCGATTGCTTCTTGTTTTGAATGATTCCGGTTAATCTGATCATTCATCTATATTTTTGCTTTAGTGAGCCCTTGATAGAAAGAGCACACAACACAAGGGACAAAAATGACAAGTGACAGGAATTTCCCTGAAAAACAAAACAAAAAGAAGTGGTAGGATTTGAACCCAAAACTATGTATTTTCAATTAAAAGAAATGATAGCGAAGAATGTAGTCCACTTTTGTTGACCAAACCGCAACGAGCGCCACGGATTCCCATTCCCCATCAGGTATGATGATGGAAACAGTTTTTAATTCATTTATTGCCCATAGCCAACCTTGGGTGCATCTGTCCGTGCGTGTTTCCTATTCCCATTTTGTTCTTTCAATCCAAACTTTTTTCTTTCAAGGTGTTAACGTTTTGAATGATCATACTATACACACGTGTATATTAACAGATGGAAAAGTGGTTACATCTTTTTTACGTATTCATCCACGATTTCTCATCATCTAAACATGTTGAAAAGTGCGTGGGAAAAGTTTGTTTTCAACAGTATTTCCCACGAAAACGTTGCCCAGGACCACGAGGGATGAGCTTTCCAACTCTTCGCTTTCCAGATTTGGACACCAAGTCAAAGTCTCCGCCCAACTACACATGCTTAGGCAGCGAGCATCGGACAAGTTATCTCTCGTGACGTGGGAGTCAAACTAGAAAGTTGTGAGCCATTGCCATTCTCATCCTCGTTCTCGGTCGTGATTATCCTTTTGTCGACCTCCTTAATATCTTCATGCTCTCCCACTCCCACTACCCACCTTCTGTTTTTCAATGTTCTTCTAGCCTACTCAGGTGAACTACCGTTTGAATACGCCTCTTGTTTGACTCGACCAGTGCACGGTTAGTGGAACAACTTGGCTTATGTTCTTTCCACTAATTATTTCTACCACTTTATAGGTTTTGATATTTAATTATTCAATCCCTTGCCTAGTAATTTTTAATCAGATTTATAAACAGAACAAGGTCCACTAGCACAGACCCCTTGCACCTTGATTCTGGGAAGTGCCCAGACAGGTTGAGTGGCAACTGCTAGGGGACGACGACACGTCCCTTCTTGCTTTGCTCTTTCCTTGTTGGAACTCATGGCCCCAGCACCGGCTATATCTTTCTCTTTTTCAGTTTTTCAATTTCCGTACCCTCTCATATCAGGATGATTTTTGTGAGTTATACAAAATGAATCAACCATGGTACGATGGTGGAGAATCGATGATCAAAATTTTATTGAAATCAAAACCATATCTAAGACCTGCAAGATGTGGCATCCATCTTCCAGGCATATAATTCAGCATGAGAGTTGTATCACCAATTCCCGACATGTGGCCCGTTGCCTACATGGATTTTAGTCAAAAATGCATCTAGCCTAAAATCCGGTTGTCATTTTTTGAACCCTTCCCCTTGGCTGTACAAAAATTCTAAACCCATTCAATCACCATGACAAGGCAGAAGGATTCGACTAGAAGAAGAAGAAAAAGAAAACCCCAAAAGGGAAGAAAATAGTCAGTGAACCATGACACCAATCAGCCTCAACACAGCTGTCTGTCCATCAGAATCAAAATGAACATAATGTTTTTGGGACTCAGCTCACCACCAAATGAGCTCAATCTTGTACATTCTCACAAATCGTATCTTATGTTCCATCTACCATTCATGTCAGCATTGAGGGTCCAATTATTTTCCCTAATCTGCATGTATGGAACCTGAAAGAGGAATTTTCACCAAGAAATTAAAAAAAAGGAGAGCTTAAACAAAGGAACTTCAGAAGTTAACAGGAAGAAAAGATACAATGCATAGATTACTAGGAGGAAACCACTTGAGCATTGAAGCAAAAATTGACTCAACCGTTCTCGTTATTCATATTGAATGCTTTCCACATCAAAATTAGTAAATTTTGTGCACAAATTGTAAAAAGTAATCTCATGTTAAAAGAATTTCCTAAAATTACAGTGTACTAAGATTCCAAGTGCTCTAAAAGGTTGCATTTGGGTGAGATACCAAGATGTCGCAAAGATGACAGTTGGGTGGCACATGGAATTGATAATTAGATGTTTCAGTACAAACATGACTTGGAAAATAAAAAATGCAATTAAATCCCAGACTAAGACTAGTGCACCTTAAGGCTCTCTCTGAAAACAAACTGAAACATGCCCAAATGATCAAAGTGATCAAGATAGATGATGGGCAACACTAAAAAAAAAAAGCAAATATAGGAATAATCAAAATTAAATGCATTTCCCTCCCAAAGATCAATATTTTAGATGTTCAAATACCATTTATAAAAAGGAATTACCTTGTCAAATACTTCGTAGCCAAGTTTGAGTCTAACATCTTGGTCTTTCTGGAAATTGAATATGCTAAAAGAAAATTCAGCAGCTCCTTCTGACTTCCTCTGTCATGTTAGTTGCATAAACTATTAGCAAGAAAAGCTAGAGCTATGTGTAAGTTAGGATATGGATTACACTCATGGGAATAAATAACTGCAGTTATCTCCCTAAAGAATCACTAGAATTAAAGAAAGCTTTGATGGCATCATTCCAATCAAAAATAAGAAAGAAGGAAGAAGTGTGTAAAATGTACTCATGGGCATCAATTCAAAATGGTTTTTTGAGGAAAAATTGAATCATGTGAACCAAAAATTAGCAAGAATTATTCTTCAAATATCAAGCACTGAATAAATGCTCTGAAAACTTAAAGGCAGCACCAACCCCCTTGAATTCTTGGTCAACATCGTATCTTCCCTTGACAATGAAGTTTACCAAACCATTGTTGGTTACAAGAAAAGACTTTTTTCCTTGCACTGTGTACCGCACCTTATCACGCTTATCATAGCGCATTCCTACACCAAGGCTTGTAAGTAACTACAGAAACTTATCAGTCATGTTAATAAACTTGGAAAACAAAAAGCTTAAGTTTGCAAGTGAATGTTCATAAAACAAGAGCATAACTATTGGGGACAACATACATCAGGATAGAAGTGCCTTATCATAGCACATAAGTTACCCGGGGCCCCAGTTTTTGTGTCTAGCTCGCCACGAACCTAATGTATAGATACAGAAGATGTCAGAAAACAATTACTACAATAAAATGTCAACAAAGATTGCTCAAATAAAATGGATTCAAGATGTATACATGTACAATTCTCCCTTAATAACGACAAAAGCATAAGGTGACTTAAAAAAAAATTTCCTTTTGGGTATTTGCAATATCTCGCATTCACGTTCAAATCTCAATTTTGAGCTGCCCAAAGGGGTGAAATTTTGCAGGCTGTATAACACATTTAATCTACAGAAATTGCAGGAATTCTAGCACTCTGATACGCAATAAGGAATTAACAGTCTGGGCAAGTTAAGCAAGGAACACACCAGAAGTCAAAGAAATGATAAACAAAAAGCTGGAAAGAAACCGTGAAATTTCAATCTTTAATTATATGTCTAGTAGTGAAATCCTACATCTCAGGGATAGAAGTAAAAGGCAAAAACTGAAAGCGCAAATCAAAGCAGAAAAGCCGAAAGCTTTGAGAAACAAACCTGCAAATGGGTTTTGGAATCGATAGGGAACTTCTCCTTGGCGTGGATTCTTAGAGCTTTGGAATCTCCACCGTACCTCAACGATGTCTCCATTTCTTTCTTTCTGCGGTTCCTATCTAATCTAATTTTCTTGTTTGTACCACTAATTAACGCACTTGTTGAAAGCCAAGGTACCAGAAATATAGAGCAACGTGTCACACTTGTGGGCTGAAGGAATTTGGGCCTGGTCCTGGTGAGCTCGTTGAAAGCCCAATTTTAGGTGGGGTAACACGAGCCCATTTTTATAAACGGAACCCGACCCTGCCATCTAGCAGTTGGAATTGAAGAACGTTGTAATAAGAGTAAAACAGAAGAGGAAGAAAGTAGGAAAAAAAAAAAAAAAGAGTCAAGCCGAGAAAGTCTGAGGTGAAGTCAGAAGTGCATCTGGTGGGGGAGAGAGTGGGCGATAATGGAGATTTCGAGGTTTGGTTTACTTGTGTTTACAATCGCAATTCTGGCATCACCGGCACTCTCCGATCTAGTCCTCTCCAAAGTCGATCGACGCGTAAGTTTCCTCTTCTCTTACGTTTCTATCTTCTTGTCGATTCAATTTTTCATTTCCCCGTGTTCTTTTTCTCGAGGCTTCTAGGGTTTGTAATATGTTATCCTTGTAAGTTCCTTTTCTCTGATTGATTCACTGCTTCTTGTTAGTTTCATTTTTTTAAGCTTCATTTTCCTGTTTCTGGAGTTTTTTTTTTATCGATCTCAGCATTCGGATCTTTTGGTTGACCTGCCCGTATCTCTTTGATCTCTGCAAGCTGTAATCTTTATGCTAACGGCGTTTCTTGTGGTGTTGCAGATTTATTTGACATCACAAATTGTACGGATTTCTTCAACTTTAAAGGTGCTTCACTAATGCTTATTGCTCACTTTTCCTTCCGCTCTGCAGTTGCTAAAGCTCTCAACTATCTCTCTTTTTTTTTTTTTTTGAATCTCGGTTCTCTAACAAGCGCTGTGATATTGTCTTCTAGGTGGAGAATGCAGGTTCTGAGATGGTGTCTGAGGTTCTGTTGGCTTTTCCCGAGCTTCAAGCCAAAAACTTGGCATATTTGATGGCTGCCCAACATGAAGGGAAAGGGAAAGCAAAAAATTCTGTGGTTGCTCTCTCTGTTGAGGTCGCCAGCCCGAAAGACATGCCTCCTGCTTTAACATTCTATTCAGTGTCATTGCCTAAGGGATTAGCTGAGGGTGATAGCTTCACTTTTGATGTCTTGGCTGTATATACCCATGCCTTGCAACCTATTCCTGAGCAAATCACTCAGGCTGATATTCAGCTTGTAGTTTACCAGGAAAGTGCATACTATCTATCTCCTTATGTTGTCAAGGTCCAGTCCCTAAGCATTAAATTGCCTGATTCTAGAATTGAATCCTATACAAAACTGGAGAACACAAAGATTCATGGTTCAGAAATCAAATATGGTCCTTATGAGAATCTTCCTACATTCTCGTACTCACCCATAGTAGTTCATTTTGAGAGCAATCAACCCTTTGCTGTTGCTCAGGAATTGGTGAGAGAGATAGAAGTTTCCCATTGGGGTAATGTGCAGGTCACCGAGCATTACAAGCTCGTCCATGGTGGAGCCCGAAGCAAGGGTGAATTTTCCAGGTTATTTCTCTTATGTTTCCTTTTTATGGATTGTGGTGAGTGCCACAGGAGGTTGGAAGTTTGTTTCTGACTTCTAGCCTTGATTCTGCAGGCTTGATTTCCAGGCTAGACCAAATCTTCGAGGTGCATCAGCCTTTAGGTATCTTGTTGCAAATTTGCCACCAAGGGCTCATTCTGTTTATTACAGGGATGAAATTGGCAATATATCAACATCTTATCTGTGGGGTGACTCCAAAAAGGTTGTAATGCAGATTAGGATTTAAAGAGTATCTATCTCTGGGTATTTTATTTTTACTGAAGTGCTATTTGTCTTTGCAGACTGAACTATTGATTGAACCAAGGTACCCCATGTTTGGTGGCTGGAAAACTGCTTTTACCATTGGATATGGCTTGCCACTTCAGGACTTCTTGTATAAATCAGAGGGGAAACGCTTTCTTAACATCACTTTTAGTACCCCAATGGTTGAGTTGATTATTGATACTCTCATTGTGAAGGTTGGTAGCATGTAGATATTTCGATTTAGATATCTTTCTTTAGGCCTCAGAATGATGGTGGGTTGGAAATTGATTGGGAGTATCTATCCCAACCTTGCCTGAAACTTATATTAAAAAGTGTATTTAAGTACTTACAACTGTTATTCTATTAGGACATGATATATTTCTTAGTTATTTATTATGTATAAGACATGTTTTCCTCGAAATACCGAAGATGCAGTATTATTATGATCCTCAGAGCTAAGATATGCATGTATGATATATTAGTTGCAGGCTGGTGAATAACAAGAAAATTGCTTTACTAGCAGCCTTACCTTGACCTGGTATTTTGATTTACAGGTTGTGTTGCCCGAGGGTTCTAGTGACATATCTGTATCTGCTCCATTTCCTGTGAAGCAGTGGCAAGAGGTATTAGAAGGCTTAAGATTTTCTGTTGCTATTGACCATATATTTTTATAATTTAGGGTTCGTGTTTGTGCAGAATTTGGAATCTGAAGGCTGTGGTTTTTTATATATAATGTGCTTATGGTTGTATGCAGACCAAAATCTCCCACTTGGATATTGATGGTAGACCGGTAGTTGTGCTGGAAAAGACTAACGTTGTGCCGGAGCACAATCAATATTTTCAGGTATTGATGCTTTGTCCATTTTCAATCTGAATGACATGCACACTGGTTCTAGCATATTAGCGTAAGGCCTCAACTCTGATACCTCCAAATGAAGAATATTGGATATTAGGATATATAATAATCTTATATTTACTGAGTTATGTACTTTAATGGATTGATATTATACCGCTCTTCTTGTTCTGATGTTTGTTTACTTTTCAGGTCTATTACAAGTTCAACAAACTATCGATGCTTAGAGAGCCACTGATGCTAATTTCAGGATTTTTCTTTCTTTTTGTTGCTTGCATTGTTTATATGCATGCTGACATATCAATCTCCAAGTCTTCTGCTTCTTATTTGGCTAAACAGCAGTGGGAAGAGGTGAGTAGGATGACACTACACTGTTTACTTGGCTCTCCCCATAATCATCATGTACAAGCACATCAGTTATAGACTTTGTTTTCCATAATTTCAGGTTCAGGGTGCAATTCAGCAGGTTCAGAATATCATGAGCCGATGCTTGACAACACATGATAAGCTGGAAGCATCACTACGTGATCTTTCTAGGACAGGGGATGTTCAAGCCTGTAAAGCTGCTCGAAAAGCAGCTGATGGTTTGTTAAAGGAGCTGTCAAAAGAATTGAAACCATTGCTGACCTTCTTGCATTCTTCTCCATCAGCTGCTCAAATATTACCCAAGGTTCACCTGTCTTTTACTTTATTGGTGTTTTTGCTCAGCTTTTCTAGATCAATTTGAATATGTGTTTTTGACCTTTCAGATTTTTCATTTGTTGCAACACCTTATTTTGATAAAATTGGTTAAGCCTTGATTTCTGACAGTATTTTTAGTCGAACTTGACTGTGCATGACTGAAATATTCTGTTTTGCTCTGGATGTCAGTAGCATTTGTACTGTCAAGTTTCATTTTGCTTTTATAGACTGTTGGTATAAGTCATTTCTTTTGGATGTCTGTATAGGTGGAAGAGCTGGTGGCTAAGGAGAGAGAATTGCAAGAAAAGGTGATGGCAAAGCACTCTACAGTGGTGGATGGCTATGAGAAGAAGTCTGGGGCACGGGATATTGAGAACCGGGTGGCGTTGCAGCAACAGAAACTTACAGCATTGAGGCAGGAGGTTGACAATCTTCTTGAGTTCATTGATGAAATATAAAGTAGGCATAGTATATTGCTCCAAACTGATGACCTTGTCATTTGTAACGCGGGGGTCAGAATTTTGTTTAAGGATTATAGATGAGTTAACCCTAGTTTCAATGTTTTCTTCTTTTGTTTATCTCTGGAACGTTGTTTCTTCCTTAATCTATATGACTTTTACATACAATTCAATATTGAATGCTTAAATCTCTGCCCAAATTTCCTGGAAAGGGAAAAAGAATTAGTTAGCCAGGATGATTGGCTCCAAAATAATAAAGTTTTATTTAAGTCAGCTCATAATCGGAGTTTCTCAGGAAAAAAGAAACAAACTGATTTGTGTTATCATTGATATTTCACCTAGGATTTAAAATTGACGTTCCTGACAGGACATCAAAATAAACAGGCCTGTACAAATATCCATCCAAAGCAAAATATTGTTCAGGATTGGGCCATAAATTACAACGAACAATCTCAGTTAAAAGGGCGAGAGACCACGACTGGAGCAATGGGCGCAACTGGAATGTTAAGGCTTTTTTCACTGCCATGCTATTTCCAGGAGAAGGTAGAAGTGAAAGGCTTTACTTCTCTTCGGGTGGCATCACTTGCAAAAGCTCGATGTTTAGCTCGAATGTGCCTCCTGGCTGCACAGAAGATATATGAATAACTTTAGTTTGGGTTTTTATAACTCAATTGCTGACCCAACAGGTTTCTTTGTCTCCAAAAGAAATATAATATATATGCTGCTGAATGAGGCAGGATTTCACAAATCTGCCTATTTATTTAACTACTACTATTACTACTACCATATCCAGTCTGAAGACACATAGCAACATTAAAGAATTCAAATCTGCGGATCATGGAGAAAAGCTATAGCTTCACCAATTTTGTCAGCCATGGAAAGAGCTACAAAACATAAGACACAGACAAGGACTTTACCGGGATCTCATTCATTCCTTTCTCGCCATAGCCCGCCTCTGGAGGAACAATGACAGTCCTCTAGAAAACATAATAGGAGAAGATCAAACAAAAGCTTGTAAAGTAATAGCTGAGATGATAAGAGGGAAAGAGGAGATTTAGAGAAGTTATCAAAACCAAACGAATAAGGAAAGAAAGAGGATGCCATTACCTTTCCCCCCACTTTCATTCCTTCTGTTATTGAGTACATAGCTGGTGGGGGCTTTGGTGCAGCTTGTGCAGAAAACAAACCATTTGGGTTGTCTACAAAATCTCGTTTCCTTTCTTTCCCTGGAGTAGCTCCAACCTTGAATTCATATGGCTGAGCAAAGAATGACACAATGAGTGTTACAAGACCATATTTTTTTTAGGAATTCTTGACATCTCTGGGAGAAAATGCTACTTGTTTTGATTGAAGAAAAATAGTCCTGAGTGCTACCCCTGCTCCCAGACACACATGCTATAGATGCATATAACAGGATATAACCTGGGCAATGATACGATTTCCAGCTAGAAGTTTAGACTCCCGACTTGAAACAGCAGTAATACCACGGTATATGCAGTCAAAGTGCACCTGAAACCGAAAGAGAAAAAAAAAAAAAAGCCAGGGAAGAGGGTTAATATGAATCCATAACTATGGAATAGAACGCATTCATTTACAAAGAGACCTGTACAGTTGATCCTTTTTCTGCTACAGAACCCTTTCCTTCGACAACATCATAGTATTTCAATCCCTCGGCTGTTGATTCAACAACACAAAGCAAAAGGACAGTTATTTTCAAATGCTCATCAAGACCAAGTTTCAAGGTCTCTTCTCACCAGTTGCGCAGCATTTGCCATATGCCAATACATGAAACCAAAAGTTGACTTGTATGTTCTAATTTCGGTAATTTATGGACTGAAATTAGCAACCAAAGTGAATTTGATACTCGAGATTATGACAAAATTGAAAATTGTTGAAGAAAAGCGAAAGAATTGGATGCACAAAAAGCATAAACGATCAAAATCTAAAGGAAGGGAGCAACTAACGGGTGGTGAGATAGTCTTCAATGGGAATGGTCTTCTTGTTGCGTCTCTCTCTGGCCTCTGAGAACTGGGGCAGTGAAACGAGAAAGAAAGGCACTGAAGAGACTAATATCGCACACCTTCTTGAAATGGGTATTGATAAAACAACTTGCTTTGTGTTGTGCGTTTGATTTGCACTGCATTTTGAGCAGATTTTATGACAATCAAGGTTGCATCTCTGTAGAATTCTTACTGATGCCATGACCACCTGGCCCTGTTGCAGTTCGAAAAGCCTAAGGTCGTTAGAAAACCTGCAAAGCCCACCGACCTCTATCCATTTCAGTCCTCCAATTACCTTTATACCCTTAACCGGTCAATCTTTCCCTCTGCCGACCGTTATCATCACTTCTCAATTATATTTGGCCCACGAGTCCAAAGGAGCCTGATCCATGTTGGACTTAAGCAAGCTGGGGTCTCAGGTCTGTGATGTATACATTTTACTTGTTACTATCATTTTCAGAACGTTCCTCGTCAATTCAACAGTAAATTTTGAAGAATGCATCAAACCGTCCCATGCATGAATGCTGAAAAACTGTTGATATATAGTAATTAAAATTTCAGGGTCAAAAGTGATTAAGTTGTCTTACTAATTCTGATGTAAACCAGTGTGTATGGTACTACAGAACTATGTAATGAAAATTACATTACAACATGCTGCACCCATCAGCTACAAGTAATGCAGTTTGAGTTGTATCACATCCATGATCTATCAGGTAGAGAAGGGATAGTTGTGGCCAAAAGATTGTAAGACTATTCAATTTCCTGTTTCTTCCAATATGAACCCAGAGCAAGTTTGGTGTCTGCTGGTTATAGAAAATATGCCTGATTCTGAGACGAAGGAAAAGCGATACGCCCGTCTGTTTTACTGCATCCACCATCAAAGTTATGATACTCATGGTCCAGTCAGAAGGTCATGCTGACCTCCATTCAGATCCACACTAGCTCTGATGTTTGCTGTCCGATTAGGGGTTGATGTCTCTGCTTCAATAGCAACATCCTGATCATCTAGACGATCCATGTTCCCAGCGGCAGAGCGTTCATGTAGCGGGGAATTCTCAGGGCTTCCACCCAATGTTCTTGTACGAGGGGCTTCTGGCTTCCCATCGCCCACCTTCTTCACAGCCTTCATGTGCCACTGCTTTAGGGCCTTGGAAGTTTGTTCATCAAAGATTGACCTCTTCATGGTTGATCCCATCTGAACACCCCATAGAAGAATTAATCAAGCAGAGAGACTAATATGAAACAGAACGGAAAACAAGAGCTTCATGGATAAGTTTCGTTATTGTTATTATGGGTCCCAAACTTGTCTTGGTTTTATGAAGTCTGTCTTAGATTTTCAAAGTACGTTCCTCTCAATCTTATAATAAATTACTTCTGCTTGTCTAACTTCAAAATTTCAGGTCGCAAAGACAATCACATAACCGAGCAGAAGAGCAATTAGTATTATGAGTGAACCTGAGTAACAAGGGCATAAAGTGGAAGTGTGATGTAACTGCACATGAATTGGACTACTACCCTGCCAAAAAAATTTCAACATTAGGAACAGAAGATCAATGCATACAGTATGAATTCACAGATTTACAATGGTAGCTACTCTGTAAAAGCTGTATATCAAATGTTCTGCTTAACTGAAAGGTAAGCCATGAGTTTTATTATGGTTGGATGGTTGTAACAGCTGAAAGGACTCTTTTTAAAGTTGCTTCTCACCCAGGAGAGAAGTATGGCTTACCCAAGAATAACTCTTGCAAATATAAGACGTAAATCCTGATGAAAACATGACTGTAGGCCGAACTCATACTGCATCAGGAGGAAGCCTTAGTAACTTTCCAGTACTTCTGGACACAGGAATATGAAGCAGAAAGAAGAGAACGACATCATTACCGTTATCCAGAAGAAATATGTGATCTCGAATGCATTCTGGAGATCAGAGACATACAGAATGTCAGAATAATTTTCAACAGTACAGAAAGCCCTCAAGCTATGTGCGTAAGCCACGTTAGAATCTATTATTATTTTGAACAAATGAAAGCTTCAGTTATCATTTTACAAGAAAGAAGATGATGTTCTGTAGAACCGGCTAGTGGTGCAAATACAGTAAGAGAACGTAATGGAAAAAAAAAAAACGAAGTTCCATAAGGCGAACAACAATCATTAAAAGAAGAAGAAGAAGAAGAAGATTGTAAAATACCTGAAACAGCACAAAGTGGATGAGATGAAGGACTAACCGAGGCCAAGCAAACCAAAAATGCCCGTCAGAGACTTGCACAAGAGGCATCCCTTGTATTACAGCATGTTTTTCTACTATTTCAATTGCCATTTGAGCTATAATTGCTTGAAGCTTGGTTCCAACTGCTAATGTTACCTTCAATAAAATTCAAAGGTTATTCCTTTACATAAAACATAAATGGCATGATTAAATGGAAGTTTTCCACTGACAATCTCTTACCACTAGAGGAATCATGGATAGAAAAAACATAGCATGCCATCCTGAAAGGATCAAACCAGTATACATGAATCACTCAGCGTATAGGAGGAAAAAGCAGTAAATATGGATAAAAGAAAGACAAATAAAAGTAAAAGAGAAGGTAAAAAGGAACTAACCATTAACATCCAGAAGGAGAAAGATCACTGCCGAAGCCCATAATATCGGACTGCAATCACCAGGAGTATGAAAGTTAGTAGACCAATGAAAGCTGCTCTAAGCTATCCTGACGGGTTTCGTAAGAGCGTGGCAAAGGTGCTAATTGAACTAGAAGTTCCGGAAAACAAAGATCAGAATCTCACCTAATTCCAACGACAACCTTAAAGTCATCCTCTAGTGATCTTTTAATATATTTTTGAAAGTCAAACTTACTTCCAGGTGCTAAATGAACCTACAAGAATGCAGTAATTAACTCATAATCTGGTATTGGTAACAACAAAAAGGTAATAACAGAACTTCTTCGGCGGTAGGAAACTCACAGTGACGAATCCATGGCGCATTGTTAAATAGTCAGCCTTGCGAACAGACCTGAAGAATTGTCGCCAGAAGCATACCTGGAAGAATTTATTCCTTTTAACAAGTGTAGTTGCAATCTGCAAAGCTGATTGTTTAAACCTTCAAGCGAACAGTTTATGACATCTTACGAAATAAAAGGAGAATTTTGTTTTTGTCCAGGGCCTGGTGTGGTCTCTCACAAAGGATGTCTCATGAGTGAGCCTAAACCTTGAAGGATCTACAATTAGCAAGCACCAGTACCAAGTCAGCATGTGAAGAATTTAAAACTTCAGGCAAGAATTTACCATCGATGAAGCTAGAAGTTAAAAACAAACTGATGATTAACTGTTACATCAAATTTTGTACCATTGAATTCATTAACACCAGTACATTCCCGTTCCCACTCCTTCCACCCTCGTGTCTGCATTACAAGAGATTCATACATGAACAAGTATTAACTCCATTCATCACTGAGAGGGAAAAGAAACTGAACAGGATAGCCACCTTTAATCTTCCAAGCAGCATTGTTATGGCGCTGTATGTCACATGGAAAACTGCTAAAAAGAATATGAAAATATGCAACTGGTGTAATCCATTGACAGATATTAGTGGCACGTACCCCTACAAGTACAGATTGTAAAGCTGCTTTAGATAGCAAGTCGGAAGAGGAGATAGTTAGAAAGATTCACAGATATACACATAATAAAAACAGTATAAACATGAAGGTATACACATACTGCTGTGCCAAAAAATGGAGCAATACCCCCTTCTCTTTCTAGTGCATTTTATGTTAATCAATTGGCTAACTCATTTGCATTTTTTAACTCAAATTATACACCAGACTGAGCTCATCATCAAATAATGTAACATATAAATGTACTAAAATTTATAGTAATTTGTAAACCAAGATGCACTTACATGCTCGCACGCTGCACCTTTGCTAGCACCACCTAAAAATCTACGCTCATAAAATAGCAGTCTCCGATGTGCACTCTCGCCACCATGTTGTTGCTCAGGCTGCTTATTCTGTGCTTTATGATGTGTAGTATCAACTCTCTTGGGGCAAAACAGCATAGTATCCGCAACCTTTACTGGAATACAGATATTGGAGATATAACTCTGCCCGAATGTCAGAAGCAGAGAAATGAATCCCAAAACCATAAGTTCTGAAAGAAGACAAAATGTATATATATGAAAATTGTTCAACAATCTGCAGTAGGTACCATGTGAATTGTGAAAGCAGGAACTAGTACATATATTATTCTAGAAGGACCAGGAATCAAAATTTGAGTATCAGGTCGGGGAATTTTACCGCCTTTAACTTTTTGTAGAGCCTCGTACAAAGCCATCTTTCTTCTTTCTTCGAACCACTGGAATGAAACATAATCAAAAAAGTACAAAGTAATAGGTAAGAAGAGGAATATATATTCAGTTACCATAACAAATTAAAAAAAGGGTTCTCTCTTCTGTTGGTTTGATGCCGAAAAATGGCCATTTCTATGGCGGTTGCCTCACCAGGAAATGAAAGCAACAAAACAATGCATGTAAACGCTGGTAATTAATGGTTACCTCCCCAATTGCATGGAGAAGCTTTTCCAGGACGATTGAAATAACAACGATGACAGCACAAACAACCGCCACAGCCCAGGTTGGCGTTTGGTCAAGCTCCCTCGCAGCAGCACCGCCTCCTTCACCTCCCCCCATTAATAACTTCCTCAAAAAACCGCTCTGCTCTATTAGATATGCAACAACAACCTCAACTCTTCAAACACTATCTACCTATCTATCTATATCTAATTGTTATTTTTTATACATTAAGGGTATGCAGCTTCAATTAGAATTGATTGGAAGAAAAATCCATCTCCCACTTAAGCAGGCAGCTTTGATGGGTCCGATCCTGAAGGCCAAACTTTCATCGTAAAAATCAAGTTTTGAAAAGTGTCATGGAGAATTCAACCTCTGGGGAGAAGGTGGTTTCCTTTCCTTGTTTCCCTGTTGTAACGGTATTGAAGCGGGAATGTACGGAGAGGAACAAGTGGCGGTTGGTCACCCAGGATTTGCCCATTCCTGTCCCCTCGAATTTCCAGTTTGCCCCTCTTCAACCTGTCAACGGGAGTGCATGCATGTAGGAATTTAGTTAGAACTAGGTCAGCATATGACCACAAAGACAAACTATGAACTTTTTTTTACTAAGTAAATTTAGACAAATATCATGCATATTTGTCTAAAAATTCGAGTCCTCATACTTTCTCTTACACCAAAAATAAAAAAATAGACAAATATCAAGTAGTCCATGAGTTAACCAAAGGGTATGTTCCCAGGGAGGTCTACTCAATCGACCTTGTCTTACCCCAATCAAACTGAGTTATGTTACAAATTGTTTAGGCTAAGTTTTTCTATTTCTCATTATTTGTGAATGATCGAAATGTTGATTAATTAATATAAAATTTCAAGGCCATGAGGAGAAAATAATGAGAAGAATATGGAGGAGGACCAAATTGAACTGAGTTACTATTAATTAGGGAGGTGAGACCAAAAGTTATTAAAAGATAAGAGTTGAAGTGAGAATATACCGCTTAAAATCCTTAGGGAGAAAGAGAGAGAAGGGGGAAGTAAAGGCTTAATTAGGAGAGAAGTCCTAGAGTGCAAAGGGAACTCTATTGCATATGATAAGAGGAACTAGTTAGCATCAACAATCTAATCTAATGTTCCAGAACCCCATTTCTGAATACCCCACTTTCTTTGTTCACCATGCATGAGAAACCAAGAATTCGTGATTCATCCCAAACATATTTATCTGCATGCCTATTGAATCTCTAGTTCGATCAAATGCGTGAACAAGGAGTGTAATGAGATCATCTCCAATCCCAGGTTTGCAGCCGTTCATGCTGCCAGAACTCCTTCGAAGGTATACTTGGTTTGTGCTGCGTCGCATATTCTAAATTTCTAATCCTGGAAACATGGTCTACATCCCTCTCTACTCTTAACAAAAACCCAACTATTTCTTGGCTCCCCCTTCCTTTGAAACTTCTTGCAATGGGCTTTTTCTTCACGTTCCCTTTGAAACTCCCGAGTTTTTCACTGTTTTCAATCCCACAACCAAAGTTTCAGCTTATACCGAGGCCAAAACGATATTATCCCCAGTGCTAGAATAGACACAATCTTGGTCTGGCCTACGATCCCATTCTTATCTCCGGGCATGACTACAAGATAGTTCATGTCTTTGTTATTGATGAAGATCAAGAGTATGGGTTTGAGATATTCTCATCCACTCTCAACTCATGGGAAAAGTCCAACCCAAGACTGAGGTGTGAATCAATATTTGAAGCCTCCCATTGAGGAAAAAAAAAATATTTGAAGCCTCCCGAGCTGAAGCTGTGTACTTTAATGGATCTCTTCACTGGATTAAGCAGGGTGGCAACATTGTTGCCTTCAATGTGAAGACAGAAGACGCGCGGATCATTCCCATGCCAGATAAACTGGTACTGAAGATGATAAAGTCCCAACAGAAAGAAGCCATGGTTCGGCCTTGTCAAAGGGTGTTGGTGTATTTTCAAGATTGAAGGATATTTCATATGATGGAAGAATTATTATTAGCTCAAAAGTTATATTACGAAAAGTGACATAACGTGTTTATTAGATATAGAAGTGAATAGTTATCATTTCAATATATAATTCAAAAGTGTAGAGAGTAAGAGTAAGAAAATGTTATATTTTATTATAAACACAAATACTAGAGTTTTTATCATTTTCAAGATATTTCGAATTTCTTATCATCTACTTACGGTAAAAAGTTGATAATAAGGCCAAACGATTTTGTAAACCCTCGAGTGTATCTAGCGGTAAGTGTAATACGAAAGTTAAACGTTGACTTTATTGTATCCTTGAGACTATTCGTGTTATTTCCCTTTATATATCCTTTGCATATCGAGTGATGGGAGCGAAATAAATTTAAAGATAGACGTCTATTTGAAAAGCTCGCTTTGAAGCTAATTTTTCCTATTCTTAAATACCGTATCAAAATCTCCCTTTCAAAATCTCTCTTTCCCACCAACTAAGGGTTGATCAATGTAGTTTATCTTTCAACGTTAGAATTTTTGGTTTGGGTCCTCAACGATTATGATAACTGCAAGGGGGTTAGTCCGAACCCGTGTAGCATCTCTACCATCTGGAGACGATTTACATGTCATATTCTTTGACGGTAAATGGGTTGTTTCTAAGGGACAGAAAAGAAGAGGATTCACATGTATAACATAAAATCAGATGAGTGGAAGAAGATCGAGGCAAAGCAGCAGGATCAAACATGTTTTGAGGATGAGGAGATTGATTACATCTACGTTCCGTTTATTCCTTCCATAGTTAGAAATGAATAGTAATTTATCAACTGCAGATCGTTCTATTATCTTTGCAAAATCTCCAAATTCCAGGACAGAACAGACTAAGAGGAGGAAAATAGTATGAGACCATAAGGTAGACCAAGGAAAAGTGAGTTGAAAGCTAGCACCATGTTTCTTGCTGTATTTTCATTTGCAACATCTAGAAAAGCTCTGTTCTAGGGAAAATCATGAAGAGATTTGTCTCTTTAGAATTCTGGACCCCTTTTTTTCCGTAATAATATAATATTTTGCATCTTGAACGCTGCTATAATCTGACTTGAAACAAAAGAAATAAAAATAAAAATATATAATAATCGTGCTCCACTTGAATCAGAATTCTTACAGTTACAGATCCTGATTATCAACAGCACACAGTGATTAAATGAAATTATAATTCCTATACTATAATTAACTGGTAACTACAACGATGGAAAACCCTTTGGTTAACAAGGCCATGCCCCATGCCCGAATAAACTGTTTGATTCTGTAAAGCTAAATAGTTTCAGTTTGCTCTGAAGAAAAAAAAGAAGGTAAAGAAACTGCCTTGAATTGACAACTAAATTGCATTCAAGCATAGAACCTAAACCGTGCAGCAGATATCCACAGGCTGCACAAGAAAATAAACTAAATTAAATGAAAATTTTAACTTCTAACACAAGCTATCTTGAAAACCAAATTAGTTTCCCTTATTTCGTTGCTCAAGGCAACCTAGATGAAAATTGCTTTTGTTGAGAATCACTAGGAACAAACACAGGTAGCTGGCCACCTCTCTGTGATCTACCCTGCTGATAATGACTTGATGTAGAACCTCTATCCAAGCCAACAGACAATGAACTACCACTCCTTGTTCCTCGGTTAAGCTGCTCCTTCATAAGAGGACCACCAAAAAATATCGATTGACCAGTATATAAAAGCTCTGTTCCAGGAACCTGCAAAGAACCAGCACTTCTGGAAGATGAAGAAACGAAGCGCCCAGCTTCTGGATCCCAAAAAACTGAAGTTCTTGTGCTTTCTGTAGCACTTAAACTTTTTCTGAAAGGATATCCAGCAGCATTTTCTTGTGCAGCATTTTCACGGGCAGCATTTTCATTCTCTTCACTTTGTTTAGCTGACAAAGGAGATTGATTGGCTGACATTTGGTACATGGGGTTGAAATGTTGTCTATTTGAATCTTGTTGTGCCAAAGAGGGGGTTATGCTGGAAAGATGAGGACTACTAACATTGCCAACACTGTGGCCACATGATTCAGCATCTTCTCTGCTAGCACGACTTGGAGGATATGAGCTCAATGCCCCTGCTCTAGAATTTTTACTCTGAAACCCAAGATCACTACTGATGGGACTGCTTCTTCCGCTCACATTACTACTAGATGGTTGATCAACACTGTATGAATGATGTCGAGACCCTATTGGACGAAGGACAGATGACGATGCTCTAGCTTTGGCAGCTGCTTTAACTGCCTCATTGGAATCTAATTTTGCAAGTTTCCATGCACTAATTCGGACAGGACGTTGGGGTAATTTTTTACCCTTGTCCGGTGAGTGTACTGCATCTGGGTCTACTGTGGATGGCAAGCGCCCTGGCTCCAAATGAGGGATGATTTCATCCTTTGAGAGACAAATAATCAGTTTTAATGTGTAACAGAAAATCCACGACAGTTGATCACCATATGAGTGCATATACAGAACCATGTTTAAGATCTTGTTCCTTTATAATAATAATAATAATAATAATAATAACAACTACAATTTTGAATTCATACTTATAGTCACAATTTGTCAATGCAAAGGCAGTCCTACTCTTTTAACGTACAAATTGAAACTGCAATTTATTAAGAAAGAGTATATTCAGTTGATGGTACTAGAATATATATAGGGATCGAATAACAAGAAGCACCCAGCTGAAAAGCATATAGTAGTTATAACAACTAAGATAAATAAATCCACCTCATCTCCAACATAAAATAGCTGATTATTCAAGTCTGTAATTAAAGAAATAGTGGTACCTGGTGGTCCATGAAGATTCTTGGTGGGGTACACCAAGCACCTTTGTATTGCAAGCTCATTCCAAGAGAGCTTCTTCCACTTATGGCAGTCACAGCTGAACTTGTAGGTGACGAAGGCATACTCTGCTGATCTCCACCATCTGCAGACTGTCCAGGTGGTTCGCTTTGTGTTCTCATTGCAACAACATATTCATATGTTGTGATACCCTGCAGTTGGAAACAACAATGATTCAGTACTAAAATATTATGACAGGCTGAGAGAAAGAGAGAGAAAGATGGAGAGCGAGATTTAAGAAAACACCTTCCGAATCAAAATTATATGGAAAAAGAATAGTTCTCCCAGGGGCACAGTGGCAAGAAAAGAAACAACTGTGCAGAGGGCCTGTAAACATTTGTGTAAAAAGGTTAAGGCAAAACCCATGGCAAACAAGGTTTAAACATTTGTGTAAAAAGGTTAAGGCAAAACCCACGGCAAACAAGGTTTTCTTTCATTCTTGGAGAAGTGAACACTAGCAGTAATGTATGTAAACTTAAATCGCAAGAAACTGGAAGCATACATGCATTCACAGAACAATTTGAAGCACCAATCAACACAATTCACTCCTTAAACTAACATACCCAAGAAAAGTTGAGGTTTAAGCGAAAACTCACAGAACAAACCAGTAGAGTTCATGATTGCCAAAAAAAAAAAAATTCACGCAAATATTCTATGATTAAGCATCTTTGTTTAGGGCAATAGATGAAATCAACAACGCTACATCCTCCTGATCAACCCACGCTGCTCTGTCACATTGCAATACGACAGAAACAATCTGAATTGTTAGATAGAGAATGCAGAAAACAAACCACCACAGTAGCGAAGGGGGGACGGGAGAATCCAACTCCAAGTTTCTCACTTATCTCACTTTCTGTACCTTTTCTATCAACAAAGCATCGAACAAGGACAGCAATGCCAACACCAAATTCAACAATAAGCTGACAACCACAAACACGCATAGGTACAGGCAGATAAGCTCAGTTCTTGTCAGGAGGTTATAAGTGAGTGATATGAACCATTATCCAAAAATTATTGTAAGAAATTTACCCAAACAAGGCTAGCTGCCATCAAGCACACGAAAGTGATGTAATTTTTCCTCCCCACGCAATTATTCAACCACTGGATGCAAAGCAGTAAAATGTTTAGTCATGCCCAATAATATATGAAGATCTAAATCATTATACAAAGACAAGATGGTTTTTAGAACATTAGTGAGGAATTACTAATTGCAGAGCAAAAAACAGAAACTACAGCATAAGGCCCAGGCACTACACTTAATTTTTTTGTCAACCAGAAGCCCTAGGTGACTTTCATGTCCAGTTACATAACTTACATATCCTGGCTATGCAATTCTTACCAGTTTCTCAAAAAGAAACTTAGCCTCATGAAATCAGGAAAGTGACAGAGATGAACATTTAATAACTCACTCGACAATGATGATCAAATCCATCAACACATTTGTCACAACTTCTGCAATGCTTGCTGAATTTTCGCACCTGCAAAAGGTGAGTTGAAAGGGGCAAGGAGAGAGTTATTATAAATCAACACCATGCAATCACAAACAAGCTTCATTCAGAAATAGCAAAATGTGCTAGCCAGTTGTTTCAGAAGCGTGGCAACTCTTAGAAACTAGTATGAATTCATCCTATGGATATTTCTTGCATGCATCACCCAGGTGTGTCAAAAGAAATTAAATGAGAAGAAGGTGAAACATTATGTCTTTTCATCATCTAACAAGAGAAAGCTATGTCAGAACACGGTTTTTGTGTTTAAGCATGCACGTGGCTAAGAGCGCTAACGCACAAGTTTGGGCTAATAGTCAAACCAGATACTGCAGTGTCTTAAGTTTTCCTATTGCTAATTTTGATTATTAAAAACAAAAACAAAAAAACATCTTTGCCTTGCTTACTCATTTCTCTTATTTCTGTGAAAAGACATGAGAGAGTGAGAGGAAACAAAAGGAAAAAGGTTCTTTTCTTTGAGGCGCAGGGTTGGGGGAGGGGAGGACTAGCTGCGAGTATGAATCTTACCTCTGCATTACACAATGTGCAGAATAAAGCATCTTCTTCTCCATTTTGTTGCTGCAACAGGTCTTCATCTTTGCGGCAATCCCCTCTTACAAGACAACCACAAAAGAAACCTCCTAGTTTGGAACACCATGTTGAACCATGCCTATTAGATTGTCTTCCATACTTTAATCCTATCTTGCTAGGTTCTTCAATAGAAGAAGAATTCCCTGGTTGAACAGCATGAAATCTATGATAAATTGAGAAGAATAAAGACCTAGAAAGAAGCTCATATCTTAATACAGGCAGCAATACAACAATTCTCATATGCTTATTCTATCAATCAACCAATTAACTTCATAATTTCCATGCAGTCTTATACGGAAAAACCACAAGGCAATGGAAAAAGTTACCTGGCAGATCCATTTCATTATGTGATTTATAAGCTGATGTCTTGTCAGCTTCAAGAAGAATTCCAGGATCAGCAGGATCAATGGCTGTGCATCGAACGTAAAGAATGAGAACAGAGAGTGCCTGAAAATGAAAATCAAGTATTAAGATAATAACTAAGAAAGCAACCAAAGAAGTTTTAGATTAAAGCATTAAAGACTTCAGTAAAACTAAATTAAAAGGTTATGTGCTTACCAGGACAGAGTAGACACTAATAGCCACATATTCATAGATGTCCTTTCCAAGAAAGGGAGCAAAGAAGGCATAATATGCAACAGATAGCAAAAAGAAAACCGTGATAGCCACAACCTGTCCACCATTTAAAAAATAAACAAAAACAAAATGCTAATTAGTTGTTGTTGAAATAACACACATGCCAGAAATTTACACCATGAATTTTCTTAGAGGCTAGAGCTTACAAGAACACGGAACCAATAATACTTGATTATTACCAAGGCAATGAAAAATTGCTAAGTTAAACATCAAGTCTACCATATATGGCTTTGTAGACTATTAAGATTCTCTTCTACAATCATGACTTGGTTTCCAAATAAGAAAAAGTGGAACTTAGTTCCTAAAAAGAAAAAATCTGAAAAATCTCAACAAATCAATGAAGGCTAATGTAGAGGGTTCTTTTGGTTAGAGAGAGAGGACGTGTTGCAGTGAGTGAATCGGGATGCGCTAGAGGCAGCAGAGAGGAAGACTGGAGCAGTCCTTGAAGTGTAAGTACTTTAAGTGGCAAGTGGTGAGGGATGAGAAAAGGTGGGAAAGGAAGCGAATAATGACGATTGGGAAAAGCTGAAGAGAAAGAATGCTTGGAGGAATCCTGAGAGAGCTTTCAAAGTAATCTCTGCTGGGTCTCTAAAAAAAATCCAATCTTATCTTTCAAATTCTTATATTTATACTGAGTAGGAACGCTTTCTTAGGAGTTGTTTAGGAGAGCACGTTCAATCATGGGAAAACGTGTTTGTCACGAAAAAACAATTAAAGAACGGTTTACAAAATATTAAAAGAATGATCACGTAATTAGGTAATGGGTGTAAGTTTTGATAAATGAAGCAATAGCATTTAAAAGTACGTCACATGTATTTTTAAGGAGTAAGGAAAGAGAAAAGGATAAAGCACATGTACTTCAAGGAAAGTTTAAGAGGAAGTCCTCTTAACTATCTCCATATCTGAGCCACCAAACCAAACTCTCTAAAACATCTCAAATGTGAAAGTAATTCATGAACCCTGTCTCTTATTCTGAGTCTCTTATTCTGAGTTACTTTCACTTTTCCATACAAATAGCTATTCTATGCTTGGTCCTGTGTGCTTTTGTACTTGGAAAGCTCTTTGGGCACTTTTGCGCTTGGAACGCCCTGGGCGCATGAAACGCCCCTGGGTGCTTCCACATTTAGAACGCCTCTAAGCGTTTTCACGCTTTGAACGCCCACGGGCGCTTCCGCTCTTGAAACTCCTCTAAGTGCTTCCACGCTTGAAACGCCCTTGGATGCTTCCATACTTGAAACAACCCTTATGTAATTTTGCTATAAAGAGTACTTTAAAAAAATAATAATTAATCAAAATTGAGCATCTAACAAAAACAGTACGCATCTCAAACAATAAAACTCCAGTTAACCTGTATTCATTTAAAAAAAAAAAACTTGCAAATATAGGACATAATTAAATGCAAAACACACGAGGAAAACCTACTCATCCACAAAGAGAATAATGTACATAAATGTAACGAAAATAAAACATACACACAATAAATGAAAATTTGTTCAAATATTAAAATGCATAACCTTACAAGCAACGACCCCCATAACTGTAATCAAAAAGTCACCAAAAAGGCTACATTTTCGAAAACAATACTAAAAGAAGCTGCTGGCTGAATAATAAAAGGGAAGAAATGAACCTGAAATGTGTGAGCTGGCAGTTCCCATCCATGACGCCTCGCCATTTTCAAACAGGTGCTCTAAACTCCTTATTCACTGCTCCAAAGAACCACCACATTTGACTAAACCCATCGTGAGAACCCCTTAAACTAAAATCTCAAAGCCATTTGCCTCACAACTGGTCTGGTCTGGTCTGGTCTTTTTTTTATCTTTCTTTGGCAGCAAAATCTTTGTTTTCGATCACCTCAAAAAGAAAGGGTTCAATCTCGACCCACTAGCAGTAAACCGGTTTTGAGATGACCCATGAAGTTGGTTTTCGGTTTTAGGGTTTGTAGAGTCGAACACATCGATCAGAGAGCCCTTGAAGAAGGAGAAGAAGAAGTAGAAGAGAAGGAGGAAAAAAGAGGACTGTGTCGGACCATTTTTCCATTTTTCATTTTTTAGATAACGAGATTCGCACACACGACACCGTTTTATCTAATACTTCTGTTCATGCCGGCCATGTTGTTTCTCATTTTTCATTTTAGGTCGCTGAAAAGTTTAATTTACACAAGGGTAATGTACTGCTTGAAATTACCCAAAAGGGACCCTTGATTTGTGTTAAGTTTGTTGATGCCCTACCTCCTGACCTGAATGACTGAAAATAAAAATCTTCCATTAAATTTGGGAAAAAAAAACTTTCTGTGGAGCATAGAGAAACTTCCACTTCCATGGCCTGCTCCTATCTGTCAAATGAATCACATGGCCATGCTGTGATGGTTCCATTGATTGATGGTGAATTGTGCCCTTTTTTATTCTTTTCCTGTCGTTTTCCATTCTTTTTTTTATGGGGTTAGGTGGATTTATTATGTCCAAATCAAAGTGTTATGCACCCTAAAACAAATTGCACTGCTTCTACCGGTTTCAATACCTTTTTTAGTATGAAAAAATAAAAAAAAAATCATAAAAAATAAAATATATAAATAAGGGATGGAAAGCAATCTTTAAAACTAAAATCCTAGATCCTGATAGGTATATTTGGTATTATTATCAACTATTCCTTGACATAGACAGACTAGTTTCCCAATGTTGTGGTGAATTTAAGGTGGCTGCAATGTTTTTGTTTGACCATTGACAAAGGGTACATGCATATTACCGTTGCCCCCATTGGAGGAAACATGAAAGGAACGCCCATGTCAATTCGCATTTCACAAATTGTGCAAGGCCCCCTAAAAGATGGTAAATTCTAAATACGCCTAGAATACTCTTGGAATTGTTCAAATTGAACCATAATGTGGAAACTATTGAGATTTTGGTAAACTTAAGAAGCATTTTGACTTTGCCTAGGTGCTTAGCTCCATTGATCTGCCTTAAGCATCACATTACTGTTTTGTTCGAACATTGACTTAGGTTTTTGTCCGAAAGGTTCCATCCTTTAATTTCTTGCAAATGCTTGAACAAAACATGAACTTTCGTTAATTATTTAATACAAAAATAATAATATAAATACAATTTTGTCTATAAATACTGTATACTATATGGGCTCCAATTAATATTTTAAGGCTTGACGAAGGTAAAATCAACGCTATGATCTGTTGGTTTCCCTTGATGTTCAAGTTTTCTTGTTTCTTGAGCTTGGCGAGCATGGGCGGAGCCCTCGATATCGGAGAGATCGGTGTCGGACGGGTAGGAATAGGAAACAGGGGAATTAAGAACGCTATCCATGTCTGCTTGGCTGGACCTCTGTCCGTGTCCGTGATGGTGTAGCAAGTGCAAGGGCGATGTACCTTGGCTCGGTGTGGTTTCCCCACTCGCGATCCCTGAAAACCCATCAACCCCTCCTCCTGCTGTTTTCTTCTTGTTTCTCTTCTTTGCAGCCCTGTGCCAGTTCTTTAGAGCCCTGGCTGTTTGCTCCTCGAATATTGACTTTTTCATGTGAGATCCCATCTGCAAGCATAAAACAAAAACAAAAATGCAACAACGTATTTAATTAAGTACCAACTAAGCTTAATATTTAAGAATATGAACCTAATTGGTAGACCTTTTCCAACATGTCCGAATTTTTTTTATTTTAATATGTACGTATTAGATTATTTTATTTTAATAAAATATATTAATTTATATATTTTTTAATTAATTACGTATCCTATTATAATTGCGTTAACTAATGCTGCTACTCACTTGCGTCACCAAGGCATATAGAGGAAAGGTAATGTAGCTGCAAAGTATCTGGAGGCCCACGCCAAGCATAACCCTTCCTAAAACAAAATACAATTTTTCATGGAAACAAGAGCTGATGGTGTATTTAAACTGCAAATTGCACAAGATGTAATTGAATTAGTATTTTCTATGTCGTCTTGGCAAATGGAAAAAGAAAATCATTTATTTAACTATATGGAATTTGAAAATAAAGAATGAAATCGATCTACTTACCACTACCCACAGAAAATATGCCATTTGGAAAGCATTCTGCATATATATATGTATACCAAATCAATAGTAAGTTTGGTTGAATTAATGATTAATTACTGATAATTAAGACTACTAATTCATATATAATAGTACAGGTAAAGTTCGAATTGTTTACCTGAAACAGTGTGTAATGAATTAAGAAGAGTATCCACTGGGGTCGATTAAACCAGAAGAACTTGTTATTTGGCTCCACAACCGGAGCGCCTCTAACCACAGCAGTCCGATCCTGGATTTCTTGAGCCATTTCCATGATGATTAGTTCAAGCTTTGTACCCACTAAAAGGAGTATCTGCCACAAATTGAGAAATTGATCATTCCCATTAATATATAACCAATGCGATTTAGGAATTACCAGTTGATAAGAATTATGAAAAGATATGATAGATTGGCTGTTCTTCTTTAACCCGAAATCAAAGATTCTTTTCTGGTTAAAACTTAAACTACATACTTTCCATTCTTAGTAAGTAAAAAAGTATAGCAGTATCTGTGTATATTTTTCCACCAAGCTTAAGGATGTGTGTCTTACCAACAGGGGCATCAAAGACAACCAGGTGAGAGTTTGCCATTCTGCACCATGAATGTTAAAACATATATAAATTACTTACTTCATCATCCCATCCATCATGCAACAACGAAAGTTGTACTAATTCATAAAGGAAAGGGATGGAAAGGGATAGAATGATTTAACTGTAAACGTTTAGAAGCAAGAAGATGATAGCACAAACCCATAGAGGGGTGCTGCAAAATCAACAGTGACTTGTAATTAATACTGATAATTAGTGTCAGGTTCTTGGGTATATCCAAGAAAAAGAAAATTGAAGAGAGAAATTGGACAGTGATGGAGGAAGATAAGAACAGACCTGATACCGACAACGACCTTGAAATCGTCTTCCATTGACCTTTTGATGTATTTATGGAAGTCAAATTTGCTGTTGGGGGCAAAATGTGCCTGCATTGTCAAAGTGGAGAAACGACAATTATTAATAGTAGAATCTTTCATCATAGTTCTATTTAAAATATAATATATGTTGCCGGCTTACGTTGATAAATCCATTGCGCATGGTCAGATAGTCCACCTTGGTCACCGAACCAAAGAATTGCCTGAAGAAGGCCACCTGTAAATTAAGATGATATTGAAGTAATTAACTTACCAAAAATAATCTGCATTATTCAAATGGGATTTTAGTTTAACTTGATTGATTAGCAGGAAAAATGCGTCTTACTATCCATTTTATGCCAGGAGTCGTCGAGAAACCAGAATGACGTTTCACAAAAGAAGTTTGATGAGTGAATCTGAATCTTGCAGGATCTGAAATATCAAAACATAACATAATCATGGGACTATATTAGAATGAAGAAAATTTTTGATTTTGATGGACTGGCTCTTGGCCACAAATTTGTTTAGGATTTTAACGTGTATTCGAGACACACAGCTCTTCGGATTGAATGGACTTCAAATTTAGATGTTATTAGAAAGCAAGGTCTGAACAGGCAAAGCGTTACCGTTTGCGTATTGATACTCCAGGGTTGATGTTTCTGATTCCCAGGCCTTCCATTTCTTCATCTGATCAAATTCAGTTACCAAAACTATAACATTAGCTTTAGGATGAAAACTCCACGGGAATCAAATCCAAGTTCAATATCGGATCAGTATGTTAGGAAAAGAAAAAACTTACTTTGGCCTTGGCCAGTAGAATTGTGGCTACACTGTAGAGAACATGGAAAACAGCAAGCGCAAATATGAATATGTGCAAGTCGTGCATCCCGCTTTGTGAAATCAGGGCAACTTTCCCCTATAATTTTATCGAAAAGGACGTTGGGAAAATTGGTTATTACTTTGTTAAACTAATAAAAAAGCTAACAGGCAGCAGATATTAAAAAAGAAAGAAGGCCGGAGTACTTTATCGCAAGAATCTTTTTCCTTGGAAGCGGCCAAGACTCGACGCCATATCAGATCTTTATCATAAGAAAGTAACTTTCTCCTGCCATCATTCCCGTCGTCGCTACCTTGATCTTCATTACCTTTATCTTTACTACCTGCATAACTAGACTTTGGTTTGCATGGAAGCATCGAATTTCCTATCTTTTCAGGGATGCATATTTCTGGAATGTAATAGGTACCCACTGTAAGTAGCAACGATATGAAGCCCATTAGCATCAGCTCTGCAAAAATCAAAATGAGAGAATCATCATTAACTCAGACTGGAGTTTGCCTTGTTTGGCCAAAATGAATGCAATAATATATAGAGAAAGGAGAAGTAACCAGCTTTTATTTTCTCCAAAGCTTCCATCATGGCTTTCTTCTGGCGTCCTTGAAACCACTGTCATAAACCCAGGTTGTAATCATAATTAAATAAGAAAAACTTCTAAAAGAAACATTTGCAGACAACCCCAGAACCTGTCAACGAAATCCCTTGATTTACCTTTCCGAGGGAATGAATTCCATGTTCTAACAGTATGGAAATAATCACAAATATTGCACACACAGCTGCAACAGCCCATGTTGGTGTTTCCTCCAGTGACCTACCCTTAGTGGCAGCCATTGTTCACAAAATCAAACGCTCAGGAAACCAAGACAAGGAGGCCAAGTTAACAAGATTGTCTGGAGGGAGAGAAGGCAATAACTATGTGGTGCAATTACTTAAAAGAAAGGCAAACGATAGCGCGTTTTCATTTGGCACACGCTTCAAACTTGTCATATTTTGCATGTTTTTTCCGCAACGAGAAAGAACTGTACGACTGTTTTGCAAATGCGGTGGTCGTCTGACGCAGAGGTATATTAAACAACTACCCCGAAGACAATATGGAATCAAGCCGGCCAATGCAGCCGAAAGAGAGAATGTGATAAAGAAACATATCCTTGGGCGGGTATGCAATGATGATCGTATATGAACTACTATATCTATATTTAAAATTAAAAGCTCCATTCTTTTCGATGCACGATTATTTTTTTTATTTTATTTCGTAAATTAAATATAATGTGAAATATTTGACCGTATAATATATTTAATCTAACCTTCTCCATCGATACATAGAACATTCGCTAATTCAGCAATAACATAGGAGTTAACTATGGAATGGATCTTTCAACTATGCTTTATTATATCGTGGAGGAGAGTTCAGAAGACAACGAATTAAAGGATACTCTCACCCACCTCTTTTGTTCTTAATTTTTCGTATAAGAACAGTATTTTAATCCAAAAGATGAACCTTAATTTATTTAACACGAGGAAAAAGCGAATCAACTTTGAAATCTTTACTTGAAACTAGTAACATTTTATGTCTCAAACTAAAGCATAATCTTGTCAATATTATTGTCTTTTATATATATATATATAATATTCGCCATATGTCTTGCAATTATTATTATAACATGTTTTGCATTTTAATAATTAATTTTGTAATTGAGGTAGAGCTTTTTTTTCATATGTTTAATTTTCTAACTGGATTTATATCGAAATCAAAGTAATCGAATTAAATTACATTAATTAAATCGATTAATTATTTGGATTTCCATTTTTATGAATAAAATGATTGGGCTAGGTCTTTTCTGATATTTCAAGAAAGCAGCTAAGTACGAGCATTACTTGGGCCGGGAACTAAGAAGTTAGGGGCTGGGCCAAGAACAGCAAGGGGCGGAAACGAACGGCTAGGAGAGCAGGGGATCCATGATTACATTTCGTCGTCAATGTGAATCAGGCATAGATATTATCGAACTCGGAACTCAGAAGTAGCAACTTGTGCTCGTTTTTATTGGAGTATTTCTGTTCCCTCAACTCTCAACTTCCCCATTTTCTTGCGCTTCTCTCACTTGTATTCTTCACTCTTGGAAAATGACTAGCCTTTCAAATTCTTTGGTTTTGCCGAAAAATCGTGGAATCCAACTATCGTCTGGTAATAACCCCATTTCACATCTCGTTTCTTGATCTCTGTTTCCTTTCCTTTTTTTTTTTGCTGTTAATTCATTGTAAGTAATACGATTTACCCCTTTTTTTTTATGATGGAATGCGATTCAACTTCTAATGCATCATAATCTTCTCCTTTTTATTGTTTAAACCATGGGATTTATTTGGCCGTAGTCGAAAATTTTTAGCAGCGATCAGCTTGAATGATTGATTATTACATTAGTAGTTTTTGTTTCATGTTTCATCTTACAAGACTCTTTATGTTGACTGCCCAAAGTTGTACTTGTTTCTGTTTTTTGTTCTGTGAAATATATATTAATGGAGAAAGAAAATTTAAAGAAAAATAATCCATGTTCGCTGCTCCCGTGGACTTTGGTTCATTTGTCAATATTGAAGCTGCGGGTGGGTGGTAGAATAATTGCGGTAGGCCTCTGAGTGTGTTGATTTTAAAGTAATTGTATTATAGCCCTGCAGATTCTTATGGCGGTTGAAATGTCTTGTGTAATGGTGTTCGTATTTATCTATGAAAGCTTGTGATTTTGTTAATAACAAGGTCAATCAGGGCCTGCAGGCTGCAATAAGTTGTATTCTTCAAACCTTTTCTTTCAAATTGTTTCTATCAAACATACTGTTTTCATCTAAATGGTTGGATTGTCCATTTTCCTTTACCATGGTTATGCCCCAGCTTTTGTTCTTTAAACCTCTCTGATGAGGAAAATTTTAGATTGCTACTCACTTAGATCAATAAAAATTGTTTGTGATTCAATTTATTTTATTTTTTAGCATATTTTGGAAATTTTTTATTTGGTTTGTCATTAAACCTGAGGGAAATAATTGACAGCAAGTGGAAGAAAAAGAGAAATGGTCATTATTTTTCATTTTAGTTCAGCACTTTAAATTTTTTGCTGCAAGAATCGGGGTTTAGCATTAATTCTAATTTCTGATATCAGAATTTGTTAGATCATAGCAGCAGCATCATGCTCTAGTCCATCCTTTGAAATCAGAAGATTGTTTATCTTTGCTCTTTGTTGTACACGAACACAAAAATAAGCAGACATTAATCCTAATTTCTATCACATGTCTACACCAAAGCTGTATTTCTGTACATATGCAAGTAAACCATCTGTTCAGTTTTAAAAGACTGTTCATTACTTTCTCTGCCAAATTTGTTTTTCTAGGCTCTCATCTAAAGGCAGCAGACCAAAGCTTTGGGAGTGCCAGCCCTACCAACTTGGCATTCAATTCTAATCGTGTGGGCAAACTGCAACTTTCTGTCTCTAGAAGGCCACTCATAGTTCAAGCTTCATACAGGTATCATCTTAGAAAATTTTTGAGCGTAAGAATGCATGATAGCACTTATTCATAATCCTTTAACTGGGAGCTTTTGAGAAAAGCTTTAGAACCTATTTGGATGTTCTGTGGGGAACTTTAACATGTAATATTACCTAAGTACTCAATGGAAGTCTCTTGCTGCTTTTGTTCTTACAGTGATGGTGGAAGGCCAAGCAGTGCAAGCATTTTTGTTGGAGGTTTTGTTTTGGGAGGACTCGTGGTTGGTGCACTTGGATGTGTATTTGCTCCTCAGGTGATATTACCTTTGCAAATGGATGTAAAATTGTACTAAAATATCCCCTTGTTTCTCAACTATGTATGTTTGTCATTTATTATCAAGTAAAATACACCCATATGTTTATCAACAGGTTGCACTTCTACGTCTATGGTTCCAGTCTTAAGTAACTTTATCATTCGTGATTTTTCCCTTTTAGATGATTAAAACTACAGTCCTTAACTGAGGAACTATTATGTGTTTGGCTATTCATAGTGCTGTACTATTCATTTTCATGGCTTATATGATGGTCATTTGTGACTACTGAAATACTTCTCCTGTTTGCCTTCTATAGATCAGCAAGGCACTAGCTGGAGCTGATAGGAAGGATCTAATGAAGAGACTGCCTAAATTCATATATGATGAAGAAAAAGCTTTGGAGGTGAGCACTTACTCTTTTCAGAAGTATTGCCTTCTAAGGAATATGGAATGGCCTGAATATTGTGTGCTTTAAAGTCTAAAGCACCAGCATTTATCATGTTTTCTTTAGAAACAGAATGATAGTGACTGGCCTTTGTTTTGCAGAAAACAAGGAAGGTTCTGACCGAGAAGATTGCTCAGCTGAACTCTGCTATTGACGATGTTTCTGCTCAGCTCCGAACTGAAGATGCCCCAAATGGAGTTGCTGTGAACTCCGATGAAATTGAAGCTGCCATATGAATTGCCTTGCTGTTCACATTGCCGTTTAACTGGTTGTGTTATCCATGTTAAGAAATAATAGGTGCATTAGTGTAATTTTCATGTTTTCTTGGTGAACAGTGTAACTCTCTTTTTTGGATAAGTTGTGGTTGTTGCACAAATAGATGAATACATATTTTTCGAAGTACATGATGGTAAAGATGCTCAAGGTTTTGCGCCAACTTCCGAAGAGTAACATTTGAGGCGTTTCCTACTTGTACAAGTTGGTTTTCTAAAACTTAATTTGCTACTACTTGGAACAATTGGAGCGATCTATCTTCAAATAAATATTTTCTTTCCCAACATCTCCCGCAATTGATGCATCATTTGGGGTTTGGGAGATATTCTACATTGGGTACACTGAAATGGACATTTGTGCTTCAGTAAAAATGTACTCATGAAGAGAATAGATGTATGAATTTGCATTGCTCCATCTTTGTCCTATGCCACTGGCTCTTTATCCCTATAATTTTAGCTCCTTCCCAGCTCAGGCTTGGCTGGCGTTAAAGGCTTTACAGCTGAAGTAATTCGCATCTCTAATCTCTTTGTTCGGAAATAGAATGTTCCTCTCTTTCTCAGTCATGTACGTATGATCAGAAAGAATGGCCTACTTCTGCTGGACAAGAACCTAGTTATGGGTTTTATTCGTCTTGTTGTTAGCCTCAAAATGATTAACTATCCTTCGAAACGTGAAGTGACATAGATATTAAATTTCCTTTGAATCTTCACCACCAGCAGAAACGATGTCCTAATAGCCAGAAAACTGCTTGTAAAAATCTGTTGTTCGGGTCCCATATTCCCATTGAGCCTGAGGCCTTTCTCTCTTGAATTCAGAACGCACTACGTGCGATACGTATTTGTTTGTGGTGATTAAACTTGGTCATTCTGAAAACAGTGCAAGGGCACTTTAGGAAAAATAAGAATGGATGAAGGAGCTGTGGCTCAAATCATGAGCTGAGTTCTCGAACGCATATCCTATCACATGTTTATCTGCATAGGCCATGTTCACCACACATTCCTCTAATTCACTTTCAACCATAATTTATATGCTTAGAGGGCGTTGAACAATAGTATATTAACTGTATAAATAATACTGCGGGAAGTTGATCGTTTAGTTTTACTGGCAGCCAATAGCCATGGCCACTCACGCAGCTCTAGCTCCTTCAAGAATCCCTGCCAGCACCACGCTTCCATCAAAGAGCACTCACTCTTTCCCCACTCAATGCTCCACCAAGGTCTCTCTTTTTCTGTTTTCATGTAGTTTTGTTGCTCTTTTGCTTCTGGGATATTCACTCTCAGCTTTGTTGTGCAGAGACTGGAAGTTGCTGAATTCTCTGGGCTTCGATCCAACTCACGTGTGACCTTTGCCAGGAATGTTGGAGAAGCATCCTTTTTCGATGTGGTGGCTGCCCAACTTACTCCAAAGGTTCATTCATTGTTTCACCGTTTTTTTTTTTTGAGTTTTTTTGGTAGTTCTTATTCTCTTCATTTGTAGAGATAAGAATTGCTTGTTGTTTTGTTGCTCGCCGTCAGCAAAGCAATGTTTCATTGGATAATATTCAACGTTATGGATATCTGGGTCCATAGGCTCTTGGTAGTCTTTGCTTAAGCTTGACTTAGGTATGTCCAAAAGTACTGAATTCTGATGCTTCACCAAGTAATTTGCCAAGATATTAATACTTTCTCCAACATCGTCAGGTTGCATGGGCTTCACTTTCAACAAAAAGGTTGATTATGTAGTTCACCATTAGATAACCAACAGAAAAACTAATAGGAATCTATGTATTGATTTATTTTTCTTCAAAGCACCTCGTTCTTAATTCTTATATGTTGCTGATAACTTGAAACTGCTTTGAAATTTAGACTGGAGGATCAACTCCTGTTAGGGGAGAAACAGTTGCCAAATTGAAGGTTGCAATCAATGGATTTGGACGCATTGGTAGGAACTTCCTCCGATGTTGGCATGGTAGGGAGAACTCACCCCTCGACGTGATTGTTGTAAATGACAGTGGTGGTGTCAAGAATGTAAGTAACTGTGACTTGCCAGATGCTTTTTAAGAGTCAACCTCTGAAGTTTGATTAATATCATTTATTAACCAATGATATACAATGTAAAACACAGGCTTCACACTTGCTGAAATATGATTCAATGTTGGGAACTTTCAAGGCTGATGTGAAAATAGTTGACAATGAAACCATCAGTGTTGATGGTAAGCCCATCAAGGTTGTCTCCAACAGGGACCCTCTCAAGCTTCCTTGGGCTGAACTTGGCATTGACATTGTTATCGAGGTAAGTCCTTGATGTTAATGCTCTGAGATTTTCGCCTCCAAAGAATGATTGGTATTGCAACCATAAAGAATTTCAAAGCATGGATATACCATACAATTTATACCTGATCTCCTGTCATCTAGTTTACCTAATTTTTAAGAGTATTAGATTGATTATTGAATAATTTTAGGTGCATTCTACAGGGAACAGGAGTCTTTGTAGATGGCCCTGGAGCTGGAAAGCACATACAAGCTGGTGCCAAGAAAGTTATCATAACCGCTCCAGCTAAAGGTGCAGACATTCCAACCTATGTTGTTGGAGTTAATGAAGGGGATTATGACCATGAGGTCTCAAACATCGTAAGGTCAGTTCTGAAGAAAGAGTCCCCTGCTAATAAAGCAGTCATGGATAATCATATCCATTTCTGTATTGTTCTAGTGGGTTAGAATTTGATTGTTGTTTCGTGCTTGCAGCAATGCTTCATGCACCACCAATTGCTTGGCTCCTTTTGTGAAAGTCATGGATGAAGAATTTGGTAAGCATTGTTCATATATCATTTCACAACTTAAACATTTGGAGATGGACTTCTTTCAATATAGCCTGTGTTACAGTTTGAAGTTTTCTTTCTTTGACTATACCAAAACTAATTTGCAGGAATTGTCAAGGGAACTATGACAACCACCCACTCTTACACCGGTGACCAGGTAATCACACTAATTAATCAAAGGCTCTACTGATGAACTCAAAAGTTGTATATTCCCAACAATTAGTTATGTTTTTATGATAGGTTATATGTTAAATAAATTGCTTCAGCAAAAAAAAGAAAACTAAATTATTGCTGGCGGATTGTCCAGAGGCTCTTGGATGCTTCACACCGTGACTTGAGAAGAGCCAGGGCTGCAGCATTGAACATTGTACCAACAAGCACAGGTGCTGCCAAGGCTGTCTCTCTTGTGCTTCCCCAGCTTAAGGGCAAGCTCAACGGTATTGCACTCCGTGTGCCAACACCCAACGTATCAGTTGTTGACCTTGTTGTGAATGTTGAGAAGAAGGGTATTACCGCTGAAGATGTGAACGCTGCCTTCAGAAAGGCGGCTGAGGGGCCATTGAAGGGGGTATTGGACGTGTGTGACGTTCCTCTTGTCTCAGTGGACTTCAGGTGCTCTGATGTTTCTTCCACCATTGACTCTTCATTGACCATGGTCATGGGAGATGACATGGTCAAGGTGGTGGCCTGGTATGACAATGAATGGGGTTACAGGTGAGCTTCAAGCAAGCAGTCTAAGTAGTTAAAAAATGAGAGCTATATCTTTCGATCATGCCACTAATAACCGTTGTGTGGTTGGCATTTCTTATTTGCAGCCAAAGGGTCGTTGATTTGGCACACTTGGTGGCAAGCAAGTGGCCAGGCGTGCCTGCAGCAGGAAGTGCTGACCCCCTGGAGGATTTCTGCAAGACAAACCCAGCTGACGAGGAGTGCAAAGTTTATGAAGCTTAAATTGTTGCAATTTTCATTTTTCCTTCTTGTTGATAAGGTATAGTGGCCAAGGTTTTTCGATGTTCATGTTAACAAAATTATGCTCATTTTGCAATGACAGCTGAGTGACATGCACAGAATTTGTCAAATAACATTTCAATGAAGCCATCAAAAGCTGCAATAATCTTTGGATTAATTTGTACTTGTAGCTATGGATGAGAAACTTGGGAGAAGGGGCTCCTTGTATGAATTGCAAGCCCCGTTTCTTTGACCTTCTAATTTCTAAATCCGAGGTTAAAACCTCGCATAACCAATGACGATTGAAGAGTAAAAACAGAGGCTTTATGGGAACTAATGAAGCGCACGCAATTTTGAGACTCGGGAATTACAAATCTTGTCTTCTTCCCATGCAATGTTTTACTTCATCCCATGCATACCTCGACTAGGTAACCGCTAACCAGTTAAACCTGGCACTTCAGGATGTCCCAACCAACCTGATAATGGACATGGATTAGGTAACCAGTTGGAAGAAGACGAAGCAAAAGCTCAAAACCCCAACCCTTGTGTGTTTAAAATGAAGAGAAGAAGAGACCAAACCATAATCCGAAGTCCCGAATGGACAACAGATGATTCTATGAACTCCATTCCAGTAATGCATGATGGGAGTCTTAGCTTGTTTGCAGGATGGAATTTTCTGTTTTCCATTAAACATGCTTAGAAGACTGAATAACACTCTTAATTATGCTCCACGCAGTTGCCATTTTGAATTAAAAAAATCAAAAATAAATATGTAGCCTTTCATATGATTAACAAGGAAGGATGGTTTTGCTGTTATATGCAGTAACTAAATCAATATTTTTTCATTTTGTTGTTATTTTGGAGGAAATTTTAATTGTAGTAGGGTAAAAAAGCAAATAACTAAAGAAAAGGGGGGAAAAATTAAAAAAAAAAATCCTTTTTGACCCCTTTTGAATTGAAAATAGTACCCGCAGCCACTAGCCACCTAGTTTGGCAGGACAAGTTCGTTGCCGATGCTGACTTGTCACGATATCATTGGTTACAGAAACGACCCAGCGTGACAAATCCAACAAACGGAAGAGGTGGAGGGCTGGATAGAAAAGAAGGCAAGGCCCGATTGACCGATTCCCTTCGATTGCGGCATTATGCAAAATCTCCCAATTCGAAAACCCTAAATTCGCATTTCCAAAATTACACATAAAGATCGGAAATTTTGTCATAAGTAAGTTACCAATCTGGCAAGAAATGAGACGATCTGCGCTATTCCTTTTGCTGTTAATGATCCTACTTTCTCCATCAATACGCGGCTGCTTCTGCTCGGAGATCTCCCAAACCTCTCTTTCCAATCATTTCCTGCCGCCCTCTCCGTAAGTAGCAAAAGATCGCTCTTTAAACTTGCTCTTCTCATGGGATCAATAACAAAAAAAAAAAGTCTTTTTTATTTAATTATTACGAATTTTGCTGAATTGCACGTTAATTGGTTCCGTCCATGTATGATAGCTGCAGCGAGCTATCTGGATTTAGCTTAAAAGCCTAAAACCAGTTTTAATAATTGTTTCTGGTGTTTTTATTTAGTGACGATGATATTGCAGTGGTGGTTACTCTGGACGGAACAATGCATTTAGTGGACAGAGTATCAAGGAAAGTTCACTGGTCAATTGCATCAGGAAGGCCGATTTATTCATCATATCAGGCCTTCCATGACCACGACAACGATAAGCTTAATGCATCTGGGCCAAACAGTGACTTGTTTGTCGATTGTGGGGAAGATTTGCAGCTCTATGTCCATAGCTGGCGCCAAGGAAGATTGGTACCAAAACTCACCCTACGTCTCTTTCTTAAAGTTGTGTGTACTAATTTTGGGATTTCTTAGTCAATATGGTCTAATAAGTATGTATTTGACTGATTGAGTAACATGGTAGGTCCCGTGGATATGCGTTGTTTCATCATTTCCATCTACGGTAATAGTGTCTTATTATCTCATTGTTTTGCACTCTAGAAAAAACTTGAACTGAGCGCTGAAGAATATGTTAGAAGAACACCCTACATAGCAGAGGATGGAGGGATCACTTTGGGAGTAAAGAAGACCACTGTATACCTTGTTGATGCTAACTCTGGAAGAATTGTTCAAACTTATAGGTTAGATGATCCTCCTCCTACACTAGATGTTCAGAATGATGCAGGAAAGACAGTTCTTTGGACAAAGGATGCTGAAGCACTGATGGAGTTTGGTCCTGTTAACTCAACAACAGTTCAGCGGCTTGTCTACATCATGAGGACAGATTATGTGCTGCAGTATTATTCTCCAAACTCTGGTGAAGTATTATGGAACGTAGCATTTGCCAAAATTGATGCTGAACTTCGATGTCTGGGGTCAGAGAATAAATTTTCTGTAGACTACATGCACGACTCTGAGTTGCAATTGCCTTGTAAGATGAAGCCTTTTGTTATCCAAATTCGTGATCACAAATTGTTGGAGTCTCTCCCTGTCTTTGACTGGCTAGATGGAATAATCCCTTTGCCAGCTTCAAATCAAAATCCTCGCTTGCCACCTGCTAATATTTTCCCACTGGCTCTTCCTAGTGATAAACCATGGCTTGCGTTGCCAGCTTCTGAGATGGAAAACCCTCTTATGTTCGATAATAGTAATATGAACATCACGAGGAGGTCTGCTGAAATGATGGCAGGATCCAGCATAAAATATTTCATCACCGTCCTTGCTACCATGTTGACTATCATAGGCATAGCCTTTTACCGTTTAAGACAGGGTAAAGGGAGTAAGCAAGATCAGGAATTTAAATTGCAAGCGGTAGCACATAAAAAGAAAAAACCTAAGAGATCTGGGAATGGTAAGAACAGTGCCAAAAATGAGAAAAGGAAGAAACTTGTCCAAGAGGAGAATACAGTTGGAAACACCAACGGACTTCCATATATGGAAGAGAATGAAGGCAAATCATCGCTGACCTTTACCAATCTTGTTGATGGTCGTGTAGATGGACGTAGAATTGGTAAGTTACTTGTTTCCAACAAAGAAATAGCTAAAGGAAGCAATGGTACCATTGTGCTTGAGGGGATTTATGATGGCCGTCCAGTAGCTGTTAAACGTCTTGTGCAGACACATCATGATGTGGCTTTGAAAGAGATTCAGAATCTTATCGCTTCTGATCAACACCCAAATATTGTTCGCTGGTATGGGGTAGAGTTTGATCAGGATTTTGTTTATCTCTCTCTAGAACGTTGTACTTGTAGCTTGAATGATCTGATCTATGTATACTCCAAATCTTTTCAAATTCAAACAATTGACAAGGATGAAGATTCAAAATTATTCAATGAGTATAATGTTCAATTACGTACTGTGATGGAAAATAACAAGGATATTGAACTTTGGAAGCCTAATGGGTGCCCTTCACCCCATTTATTGAAATTGATGAGGTAAGTTTCATATCCTTTAATGTGTATGTGTCTGTTTGTGTGTGATTGATCAGAATTTGATATTGTTATCATTTATGCAGAGACATAGTCTCTGGGCTTGCCCATTTACATGAACTTGGTATCATACATCGAGATCTAAAGCCTCAAAATGTTTTGATAATCAAGGAGAGATCCCTATGTGCAAAGCTTTCAGACATGGGCATTAGCAAGCGCTTGATTGGGGACATGTCTTCCTTAACCCGAAGTGCTACTGGTAAGCTTCTTTATCATTTTATCTGGTACGTTTCTGCAACACTTAAACCATGCATTTCCGTGGTGTTCTTTTGGCAGGATTGGAGGAACCTACCGGGAAAATGTTGATTATTTTGACTGATGATCCAGCTTTTATGCTATATTTTCAGTATACATTGCTTGCTTAAAGATTTGAGTGATTTAATTCTCTATATTGCTTCTCAATGTAGGTTATGGGAGTTCAGGTTGGCAAGCACCTGAACAACTTCGTCAAGGACGCCAAACACGTGCTGTGGATTTATTTAGTTTAGGCTGTGTTCTATTTTTTTGCATCACTGGTGGTAAACACCCTTATGGGGACAGTATTGAACGTGATGTAAATATTGTGAATGATCGAAAGGACCTCTTCTTAATAGAGACTATACCAGAAGCAATGGATCTTTTCTCTCATCTCTTGGATCCCAACCCAGAAATGAGGTAATTCATTATCCTCACTCTGAGTTTGCACCAAATGTTGATGATCCTATTGTTATGCATTCCTTTAATATACTTGGGCTTTACACCTTAGCACAGCTCTTCTTATCCACCTGCACATATACAGGCATGTGAAGTGCATCCTGAAATCTTACAGGTTGAAAAATTTTCAGCTGTCTTATCAGGAAGTTACTTGTGCTGGTTATATGCTTATAGCCCCAGCAGAGTTGTCTATTTCTTTTCTTTCTGTTCTTGTGAGCTTGGTATTGGAGGAAACCTTTTAGCTTGATCTATTGCTAAAGACTTAAAACGTAATTGTAACAATGTACCTGGTACTTGTACACAATATCTCTTCTTTAACGGCATTGCTTGTGACATGTTGCAGGCCAAAGGCACTGGATGTTTTGCATCATCCGTTGTTTTGGAGTTCTGAGGTGAGACTTTCATTTCTTCGAGAGGCTAGTGATCGCGTTGAATTGGAAGACAGGGAGAATGAATCAGATCTATTAAATGCACTAGAAAGTACTGCATCAGTGGCTTTGGGTGGGAAATGGGATGAAAAGATGGAAACTGCATTCCTTAATAACATTGGTCGGTATAGGAGATATAAGTTTGATAGTGTTCGTGACCTGTTGCGGGTAATAAGGAACAAGTTTAATCACTACAGGGAACTTCCTCAAGAAATCCAAGAATTATTAGGGCCAATTCCTGAAGGATTTGATAGCTATTTCTACAGTCGATTTCCAAAACTCTTGATTGAGGTTTATAAGGTACTCTATAAGTACTGCAAAGAGGAGAAATTCTTCCAGAAATATATAAGGAGCAATCTGATCTAATTGTCATTTGTACATCTCCAGCTGACTGCTGTTCTTCTCATACAAGAATTTTAGCATCTGTAAATAGAAATTGTATCATATTTCAGGTGGATGACTGGTGCTGCTAATTGGTTCCTTTGTTTACTTTCGTTGGTAGCTATATTTTCACAGCAGAACAATGTGCTAAGTTTCCCTATTATAGCAGGCAAGGAAGAGGTCTTCTAACCTCAAAAACTTTAACGAGAGAGAGAGAGATGCAAGTCTGAACATATTAAGAAGTTACCTAATGGATGAAATACCCAAAGCTCACACATTTCCTGTGTCTTCTCTGAAGGATTTTATTGGATTTTTTTTCTTTTTACCAAGACGAGGATTTGTTGTGCCTTCCGAAGTCTTGAGATCCTGGGAGTCAATAACCCTGCTTTAAGTTCTAAGTTCAAAGTACTATTACAAAACGATCCTTTGGTCACATTCCGTGCGCAATAGAATATCCTGCCAGTTATGGTAAAAGTATAGGCTGCAAGAAGAGAGCCAGTCCGGTCCAGGTGAACTACCTTGCTAATTTGTCTACAACTTCAAATCTAAACAAAAAAACACTACTCCCACTTGTAGAATGAGTGTTTTTCTTTATGAAATTTTAATGGCAAGTTGTAAAGATTCTTGAATGATTCCTCAGCCCGTGATGAAGCAGTTTGTATATATTGGGTTAATCCGACAAACCATAAATATACCTTTGATTATCTTAATACTACAGAGAGTTGATTGATGAAATTTTACTTTGGAGAAAGAAACGCAGGCTTTTACTTTTAACCTTTTTTCCCTGACGTGGGCTTTTTGATTTTTTTAAAGGGTGACAGCTAAAGGAGTAGAAAATTACGAGTCCATCAATTGAAGTTGATTCAGACTTTAGAGAGATCGAGGGGTCAAAAAATCAACTCTGGCTTCATTTCTCTCTCTGTTTTTCCTTTTTTTTTTTGTATTTTTATTTAGAAATTTGATTAGTTTACAGAATTATCTTGCCTTAGTACGAAGATAAACTTGATCCTGAGGTGTTTCAGACCTGGAAACACATTGATTCCTGGATACTAGCTATATGGTTGGATCCCAATGAACCCTATAACATCAGCCACCAACTCAAACGGGGACCCACCGATCAGTAGAAAAGTGGAAAACGCTGATCCTCGTTTGAAATTTGCCTCTCTTCTATCCCAACATATTCTGGCATACATGGTCCAAATTTCTGTGGGAGGGGCATGAAAGTAATTCAAAAAGCTACCTGCTCCAGCTATTGCATGGTACCAGCATTAAGTACCACTACTGATGTAAAACCTGTAGTGTAATTGTTTTGAAAACCAGTGGCATTTCGTGCCAGTAAACAATACATATCTTCACTTCATTAGCAACAAAAGCAGTCACTCAACACTCCCTTGGAACCAGGATTAATGGCTCCTCTCTACCTCATCCATGTCCTGCCGCTCTCCCTCCTCCTCTTCCTCATTCTCAGCCCATTATCTTGCGTTTCTAGCGTTGGTATTAATTATGGTACTCTAGGAAACAACCTCCCTTCTCCGAAGAAAGTAGCCCAGCTCCTCCAATCCACGCTCATAGATAAAGTTAAAATCTATGACACCAACCCTGAAATCCTTGAAGCCTTCTCCAACACCGGAATAGACCTTATTGTTGCCGTTGAAAACTACCACGTCACAAACATCAGCAAGGACGTGGCCGCAACCGACGAATGGTTCGCGAGTCGTGTGGTGCCCTTCATACCAGCCACTTCCATCGTAGCCATCTGTGTAGGCAACGAGTATTTAACCACAGATGAACATCTCGACCCTGATGCACTGGTCCAAGCCATGCAGAACTTACATGCCGTGTTATTAAAACGTGGTCTGGACCGTAAGATCAAGGTCAGCACCCCACATAGCATGGCGGTTCTTGCTTCCTCATTTCCACCCTCAGCTTCAACCTTTGCTACCAAGCTTCTTCCCACCATGAGCTCTATAATTGGGTTTTTGGCTGATACTGGTGCGCCTTTCATGGTCAATGCCTATCCTTATTTTGCATATAGGGATAACCCCAGCACAGTTGATATAGAGTACGCATTGCTAGGGAATTCGACAGGGGTCCATGACCCTAAGGGTTACCTGTATCATAATATGTTGGATGCGCAGATTGATGCTGTTAGGTCAGCTATCAATGCTGTTGGGTTTGGTAATATGTCTATAGAGATTACAGTGTCAGAATCTGGGTGGCCCTCGAAAGGAGATCCCGGAGACACTGCAGCTACTCCGGATCATGCAAAGACTTACAATACCAGGTTGATTGAACGAGCGCAGTCTAACAAAGGGACGCCAATGAAGCCAAAGGATAAGATAGAGATATTTGTGTTTGCTTTGTTTAATGAGAACAAGAAACAAGGGGGTGCCAGTGAGAGGAATTTTGGGATTTTCAATGGGGATGGGTCTAAGGTGTACGATGTGGACTTGAGCTGCCAATTTTGCAGCAATGGGGGTACATTTGAGAAGATGTCAACAAGTGGAGCAAGGGGTCCGTCAGTTTGGTGCGTGGCTAAGCCACACGCAGATGAGAAAGTGCTTCAGGCTGTGTTGGATTTCTGCTGCGGCCCTGGAGGAGTGGACTGCAGGGAAGTTTATGAAAGTGGTAATTGTTTTCAACCCGACAAGCTTCATGCTCATGCATCTCATGCCATGAATGCTTACTATCAGATGCACGGAAGGAATTATTGGAACTGCGATTTCAAGGGTACCGGGCTTGTCACCTTCAGTGATCCAAGTAAGTTCATTGAAACACGGCAACACTTTTCAGATAATCTTTCTGTTTTTCCCATTGACTTAAAGTGCTAGTTTCAAGCCATGCCTGTGAATTAGTTTCTCTAATTTAATACCATCTTCTTATTTTTAATTTTTGTTTCGCTTTCTTGGTCAGGTTATGGGACATGCCGGTATCCTCAACAGTGATGCACAAAGCAACGGCAAATGCTATATGTGGTTGACAGCTCTCTTTGTACTGATTGCTAGTATTGTTGATTTGAAATTCAAGCAATGTTAGCATGTGAGATAAGTTCACTTTTATGAAATGAGTTTTGGTTTAGTGGGCCGCCGAAAAACAAATTGATTGAATTTCTGAAGGAACATTGAATATTTGGTCGATTTGTTTGTAAAAGGGTGTGGGAAAGGGTCTTTTTACGGAATAAGGTATGACATTTGCACATGGTTAAAGCTCAGTGCTTCCACAATTGAAGGCTTTTTCCACTTCACAAAGCTCTTCCTCTTTCTTGGGGCGGGAATCTTGGCTAGGCCTGTGGACCCGTCTGGGAGACTGGGACAATGGGCCATAGGGTCGCCATGAATCCTGAGCCAGACCCAGAATTTCCACGTACCCTTTGTCCGGACTTAGGAGCAAAGGATTTTTTTTTTGCCTCTGAGGGTAGAGAGTCCAAGTTATCATCATGAATCCAGTAAGACATCAATGGTTATGGCAAGCTAATAAAGCTTTACTTTATTTCTTCATGGAACACGAGGAAGAGAGTATCTTGGCATCTCTACAGTAGAAAACACTCATAAAAAGCTAGACTTATAGTGAACAATGAAAATGTGTTGCAAGCTGAAGTTAAAGTCTTAGGAACTTTTCTTTCGATTCAAGAACTATGGTAATCGATTCAAATATGTGGTTGTTTTTATTGAATTATTGATCCAAATGAAAACTCCGCAAGCTAGAATTCTCTAAGATCCTTTCGTTTGAAGAGGAATGATGGCAAAAGCGGTTCCTTGCCAGTATGCACTAGGGAAGAAGGAACTAAATGAAATCCAAGTTTCGCCTACTGTATTAGTTGAAGCTTTCTATTCAACTTGCATTAAGGAATATCTCTGTCCGTTTTGCATTTAGCCTATACAAATAATCATTCAATGGCTGAGGACATTTACATAATGAAAGTAGATCACCTGGAACATAAGAAACAGAAAGGATTAACAAGGAAAGAGGAAAAGCATGCACATTGTAGCCTGATCATTTGACCATAAACATATCATGGCAAGAAACAAGTTTTGAAATCCTATGTGCGTACGTATGATATAAACACAGTACCAAGCTGGAAACATATATTTATATATTGATAATTGAATTGCAACTTATACAAGGATGACTGGCTAAAATATTGATATATTCAACATTGGGTTTACATTATCATCTGAATGAATGAACGAGTTTGAAATAAAATCTAGTGGTGGAAAATGTACTTTTAATATATTCCTGTAGAAGTAATGCTTTGGACACATATAAACAGTTACGGTGCTTTAACGTAGAGTTTGGAATGTGACTCACATGAAATGGCACAGCTAGGTATGTCCAATGAGAACTGATTTAATTGCCTGAGTTTACATCGCTCCTGGTCATTTCTGTTTCTCTCCTCTTGGGTTTCCTCCCCAACTCATCATCCCTATCATTGTCAGATAATGATTTTTCTATTTTCCTTCTCTTCTGCCCACTTTTTGATTGGTCTTCTTTCTCATCCATTAGTGACAAAAACCTCTGAAGCCCTCCAGAACGTAAGCTACCCTGACCAGTTGAAGCAGATTCAGGAGGGGGAACTCTGCGTAACTGGCGCAATATCTGCAGAAAATATATGAAGAGAGCAATGAAGCAAGCAATCCCACATATAAGGAAAAGGCCCCAGAAGCTCGACAGATGAAGTCGGTTTGATTCTATCTCTGTACTCTCTAAACTGCAAGTGCTTTGCAAAAGCCACTTGTCACGTATCCGCTGCAGATCACCATTCTCAGCAAGTGCTAGAATTGCAGTTGACATATCAACTGCCAAGGGAGAGTCTCGAGGAAACGCCTAGGAAGAAATTATGCAAGCAAAGGAAGAACTAGTCAGAAGGTTATGGGGCTTAAAAGATGTTAGCCTCTAATATTAGGGAAAAAAAAACCAAGCACATTGGATTTTAATCTGTAGGATTTAAAATGGGTGGATTGAAATTTTTATTAAGTTTGAATTGGTATATGTAGTTAACTCATTCAGTAGATAGAATCTTGCCTTCAGATGTCATGGAACAGACAATTAAAAATGTTCAGAGATTCTAACATGCATGTTATCTACTCGTAATGATCACTTCTTAAAATCAGAAAGACAAGTAACCCAGAAAATAAATACTCACAAAACCCCAGCCACTTTTGGTAAATTCTTGACCTACAATCCTGAATGTGCATTGGCTCGAGAGAAAAAGTTCAATATATGGACGTTCATCAACCACAGCAGCAACACCTCCTTTTTCAGGACCAAGTTTGAGTGCAGAAGCATATGCTTCAGGTGACCCAAGGGCAACAAGCCTAGATCTAGATATGTTAAGTTCCTGGCTTAGATAATGTTCAGCAAAAGAACCAACTTGAAATCCAATAGGCTCATCACTTTTTATCAAGCTGTCAATTCCTTTAATCGGAGAAGATAACTGCTGAACTGTGAGGATTGATGTCAGACTTGCAGTGTAACTCGAGTTGATTATTAAAACCACAAAAAGCCATATAATTAGCACTAGACGGCCAAGGGTGCTCATAGTATTCTCTCCTGCAAAAGCAATAAAGTGACCAGCTTAATCAAATTTATCATACCACACCTGCCTTGCCATAAGAACAATTTTTTTTTTTTATAATAGTGGGAATTTCACTTACTGTGGGCAAAAAACAGAGTTGAGAAGCTAAACCTGCAAGGTTACCAAACAAGTTGCAAATTATCTCATATCCCAGGAGATAACTGAAAGGCATGAAAGTAACTTTACTAAGACAAGACACTCTGTTCTATGAATGAAAATAAATTAGAAATACATGCATATACACACGAACAAAAAGTCTTATTTATAGAGGAATAACTAGTGGTTGTGTGTGTCTGGAGGGGAGGGGGGGATGTTTGTGCTGTCACTAGCTTTAACTGCACAAAGCTGGCAGATCACTCAAAAATCCATTCTCTTGGCAGTGCCATTTCAAGATTGACAGAAAAATTTTGCCTCGTGCTTTTCATTTTACTTAAAATGATATTTCTTGACCCAACACAACAAACTCCCTCACACCAAGGGTTAGATGCCCTATAAGAACAGTCTTACTTTCAAACATATTGAAGCTGTAAATAAGTTAGGTCAGCATCAAAAGAAGATTTTAAACTTAGTAACTCACCATAAAATGGTTATAACTTGATGTTTAGGTGGGCCCCTAAAATCATCATTGATCCTGTGCTCCAGGATCCACACAACTATTCCAACAACGAGAAAAAAGGAACCTGTGACAATCCACATACGCGGACTGAACGGCCGCAAAAAAGCCCAAGCACCAGTGTTCTGCTTCTTAAATGGAGAAACGATAACCAGTCCAGATGAAATATAAGGCTGTGTAAAATCCACTGTCTTTGTTCGATTTGTGACGATGGCAATGTCACCAACAACAGCATCAAAGTCCTGCAGAAATAAAATGAGACAATTAGCTGGCAGGAAAAATAAAATTTTATTGAGGACAAATTAACATGGTAGTCACAGAGCTACTCACACCCGTTGTGATCTTATTCACAAGCTCTGTATAGCTTGGGTTATTACGACCATCTCCAAAGGAGATAAATTTATATGGAACAGCATATGGCAGCAAATTTACAGCAGCTGTAAATATATCTATACAAAATCCCTTGAAAAAATCAGTTCCTCGCACTCGTGATACAAATTCCCGATAACTGGCCCTATTGGGAACACCAATTCGCAATTGCTTTCCATTGTTCGGAAAAACCCATCCACGAGGCTTGGACGATGTCTCCCCTGGCCAAATAACACTGTATAGTTTTTGACTTGCACTTGAACGGTTCGGTTGCCTCGTATAAAGTGTCTCGGGAGATACAGTGGATAAACCAGAATAGTTTGACCAGTACCCGATCCGTCGAAACCCAGTTCCAAGCACATTAATGATATCATATGCTGGAAGAATAAGTGACCTGTCTGTATTAAACTTAAGAGGACCTGTCAAACCAACAAAATTACTCAGCAATATGTTCTTCAGCAAGAGCATTCCATCATCAAAAATGCTCATTGCGTCAAGGTGGAGAGTACTGCCTGCCACAGAGCTAATCCTAGAATCATTAGAGAATGAGATAATCCCACCCTGGTTAAAAAAATCATCAAGAGCATGAGCAAGCAGCCAAACTGAATCATAAGCATACAGCCCGTAAGTGTTCAACCCCAGAGAACCTCCAGTTATCTTATTCCACCTAGAGAAAAAGGCTCTCTTTCGATCTGAATCAGGGGTGTGTGGGCGCAAAGTTAGAACTCCTTGTATTGTTTCCATGGTCTCAGAAGGCAAAGGAGAATCAGAATCCAAAACTGATGAAAGCCAATCTGTAGCTATCCACACATACCCATTGCCCATCATTCCAAGATAGTTTGCCACAGAGAAAACCTTAAAACCTATCATAGAATTTACATGCAGGACAACAATTCGAGATTGCATTAATGCAACCTTAACAAGAATATCCATGATGGCACCCCGATTCGCTACAGAATCTGGTGGAATACCTACCTTGTAGGAGATTCTGCAGCGCCTCTCTGCAAGTTTATCATTTAAGGCGGACACACCATTCCGCCCTCCATCATCATCTATAAAGATTGCAATGACCTCCTTCCAACCATAATGTTCAACAATCTCAGCCACAGCAGTCATTTGATACAAATCACTTTGAGTTGTCCTAACAAAAAAAGGGAACTGAAGGGAAGAAAGGGTGGGATCTGTAACTGCGAATGATAGTAGAGGAACTTGGAGTTCATTTGCAACATGTGATATAATATGCGCAACTACAGCACATTGTGGACCTATAATGGCAACGACATCAGTCTCCATGTACTGCAAAGCTGTTATTCAACATACAAATTGGAGTACAAAATTATTAGGATCAATTATAGACATTAATTCAAACAATATTCTCGACCATCCTACATAGGAAAAACAAGTGATAACCAAAACCAAATTAATAGCAAATAACAGATTCTAAAATACCTTCGACCATGCCAACAAACCCACTGCAATTGGAATCTTGCATTGTTACAGCAAGTTTTGTCCCTTGGAGGATACTTAAATTGGAGTTGACATCTTTCACAGCTTCATTGATAGCAATCTTGGCAACCCTTCCAACGGTAGTGTCAAATGAAAATATTGCTCCAATATTTACAACAGGCGGTCTTGTAGAAGCATTTCTACCATACCCAATTTTGAACACTCCGAAATGGAGAGAAAGCAACAAAAGAAACCAGGCTGCGTTCATTTTAGTCAACTGCAAAATCAACTTGAGCAGTACAAGATGTATCCACTGCTGCCTCCAATTGATTCGGAAGCTCTACATATGAGACACAAACCAAAAGTTTCTGAGATAAAACTATTAAAAGATTATGCAAATACTATGTTACAGATGCAAGACCCAGAAAGCTTCAGTAGCAACAGAACATGAAAGGGCACAGAACTTCAATGATTAACCAAGTGCTAATATTGTTAAGGAAAAGCCATGTCTATTATAATTAAGAAGAAAATTATCAATTAAACCTTACCTACTAACCCGAGTGCTTCATTTGGTTTCCATAAATTGATTGGGAGCTATAATAATACCTAAAAAGACGGTAGAAACAGAATAAATGTGACAGATAAAAGAAAGAATATGAAGGCAACGAAACCAAGATGATAGTTAGTGGAAACCAGAATCAGATTCCTAGATCAAATCAAACCCAATAATAAAGAGCAGAATAAACCATCAAGAAAAGCACATCCATGAGGCCAAGTGCAAGTCTTGCATTATTAAGTGCGTGAAAACGAAACCCCACTAAGTAAATGCAGTGAAGTTCCTTATCTCACAACTCAAGAAATCAAATAAAGAAAGAAAAGCAAAGGAAAAAGACAATAATAACTAGTTATAATAAATTAATCAGGAAGCTACAAAGAGCCGGATGACAAACTCACAAGCTGAAAATCTAAATCTAAGAATGAGAATTGAATATTTCACCAACCACCAGCCCTACAACAGTGGGGAGGAAAAGAGAGAGAGAGAGAGACAGAGGGAGATAAAAAGCAGTTGGGGGCTCGAATAGAAAACATTCAGAACAGGAAATTCACGTGTGAAGCAGAAATGGGATTTTACTTGGTTTAGTATAAGCAACTTTCCAGGCCTCTTCCTGTTTACCAACTTGGACAAAGATTTGAGAATTATTTGTGAGGAAGCGATGCTTCCTGCTGTTCACGATATTTTTCTGTCCTAAAAGGCATTACTAAAGTACTTTACCAGGACTTGACATCCTTCATTTTTTTTTCTTTGTTCGCTTTTAGAAACAATAATTTGTGGGTTTTGACAGCAATTTCCGCCCTTTAATTCGTTAATCTCCATAATTATCTTGATTGACTCTTAATCTACTCTTATAATTAAGTCATCGACTACCCTTTTGTGTACATAATATGTTTTCTTTTCTTACATACGGTGCAATATCTCTCTGCCTCTGTTTTCCTTTTCCCTTTAAAAGACTTGACTTCTCTATTCATTTTCCAACAGTTGCTGTCTGCTTTTCCCATCTTACACTGTGATGGGTTAGATTCCCATGCCTAAAAAATGGTAACTATTCAGAGAAAAGACAAAAAAAAAAATAGTATTTGGTCTTAACTTGAAGTAAAAAAATTTCCTTTATTCTTTCCTGAATGCAACAGTGAATTGGCCCGCTTGACTTCTATTCAGAAGGTGGTGACTCACCAAAGAGCCACGAGTTCCATGAGCACTAGAACTTTGAAGTATTTTTTTAGGCATAAGTCAAACAGTCATACATCATCGATTAGGATCGCTCAGTTTTGTTCTTTGTCTGATACAAGCATATGAACATGAAGAAAACCATGAATGTGAAGGAGATCAAAACATTAAGAATATTAAAATGTTAGATGAAAAACAGTGATGAGGAAAGGAAAGAAGAAAGAATTGGCACTATCTTTACAGTATAGTAGTGACAAAGTTGACAATGTTTCCCATGAGAAACACAACTTAAATTAATGAGTCTTATTATGATTAGTTTATTAATATAATTATTCAATCTGTGACATATCCAATTCCAATCTCTTTTACCAAACATGAGAAGATCCGGCACTTGAAAATAGAACAGCGATGATGACTGGGGGGGATGGCCGGATGGGGCTAACCCGTACAGGACAAATGAGAATTGTTGTAGCCTTGTAGGACCCTTGGCTTGCTGCGAAGGTCAAAAAAACAATGTTGCTTTTTGTCCTGGGGAAGTAAATCCCAAGTTGACGAATTCAGACAGGAAAAATGAAAGCGAAAGAAACAACAGAGCAGGATCTACATGCCACGCAGCATCAAGTGGAGAGAAGGCGCGTACACACCACTTGCTTGATCAATGAGGATCGTATGTGTATGATGATGGAAAAATGATACAAAAACATGTCTGATTGAATTGGTTAAGTAAGGAATAAAGTAGATGAGGATTTAGAAAGCGACCGTGCAACCTAACAGGCAACAGCCATGCAACTTGTGGTCCTACCTTCTTTGGGCTCCTCCCATCCTCACAGTCCCATAAATATTCTCCCAATCCCATCTTCTTCTAATTTTCTGAGCCATTTATATAATCAAACAGGCCACCATCCACAGCCATTGGCTGCTGTTCCTGATACATTCCACCCTTATTGTCACTTCCAATTTTCCATCCCAACATCTTCCTCATTCCTTTCCTTTTCTTCTGCTTTTCCATCAGGAATAGATTTGCTAACCTTCTGTCCTGACAGCCGAATACATCTTCATTCTACTCATAAACTCTAATTGACTTCCTTAATTAGTGCTTAAAGGTTTAAAGAACAAAAAAAGTAAAACAATTTGCCAGTTTTCCTTGCCAGAAACGCAAATCTGGTGAAGTTGGGCTGAAGTTCAGCTAGGCCCAATTTGCCTACAGGGATAAGAGTTGTTATCCATGGGTTGTACCCACCATTCAGGCCCAAATCAGTTCTTTTTGTACAAGGCCCACTTCAGTTTCCCAAAGTAATTTTCTTTTATGAAGAAAATTCTTACAAATCTTTACATTAACAGATAATAACGTTAAATTCAAATATAAATTAACTAAATCTTCATTAATCAATGAGCATTTTCATATACCTACAAACTATATGCTTTGATTATAACACGTGGGACGTAACAATCACCAGCTAATTATAATAAAGGAAAAAGACATATAATACATCTAATCTGTTTTTAAACTTAATCATCAACAGCGAAGCGTGTTGATATCCGATGGCAATATCCAAAGGGCGTCGCCCACAGAATTCCTTCTCCGCCCTTTTTTTTTTAAATAAAAAATCCGCGCCGCCTAAAGGAGTAAATGGTTAGGAAATGGCTTTACTTACTCGTTACCGCGTATAATTTCAATCCTTTCAATAAACAATACATCAAGGTAAAAAATTTAATCAAATTTGATCGAATTATAATTTAAAATAAAAAATTATCTAAATAAATTTTTATCAATAGATTTGATCCATTTTCATTATTAATATTTTTATGTAAAAATATATATTATTAATAATTTATTTTTAATCAATTTGATTTTAAATTTTAAATATCAAAATTCAATTTAAATTGAGACGATAAAAGATGATTATCGTAAAACAAACCTCTTAATTTAATTGAATTGAATTTTGCGAGCCAAAATGAAAAAACAATAAAATATAATGTAGTAATCATAATCAATAACAACCTGTCAAAGTATACATAGCATGGAGAGTGTGAAGAAAACTCGACCGTACCGTAATTGATAGTACTACAATATACGGATTAATTATAATCTAAAAATAATTAGCGGTGATGAGAGATGGTTGCAGGGATGGAAGAATGTTTGGCGTCGGTCTCAATCGCCTCCTCATCATCACATCAGCGATCTTTTTATTCAAGTGGAGTGGAAAAAAGCAACTGTTCTGGTTCCAGTTCTATCTTAGCCAAAATAACAACTTCCTTCCAATGAAAGACCGCCACGTGTGCCCCGGGAATCCGAGGCTCTATTAACGGACGTTAACGAACCTAATCTCTCATCCCTCTCAAGCGTTAAAGAGGCAGGGACACAGATCCAACGGCTGGGAAGCAGTGGCGGCAACTAACAAAAAAACCCATCCGGTCAACTAAGGGTACACACCAATGATTGCAAGCCACGTGGCTTAACGCCATCCTCGTCCCGCGACAGCTTAGAAGATCCACCGGATTACCTGGAATCGCCGGTGGCCAACCACATAGCAACAACATCAACAACAACAAGAAGAAGTTTCTTTCTTTTTCATTGTCCAATTCTCTCTTTTTGAACACCTTTTGCTTCTCTCTCTCTCTCTCTCCCTCTCTCTCTATATCTCTCTCTCTCTGTTTGGGTGGTTTTCTCTCTTGGATCATCTTACGAGAAATACTAAAAAAGAAGAAAAAAAAGGAAAGAAAGAGAAAAGGCAAAGCACAAAGAATCATCATATTTACCTCTGTGAGAGTTTCTCTGCTTTTCTTCAGAGCTTTCCTCCTATCCTTGGAGCTTTGTTATTTCATTCCTTCATTTCTTCTTTTGTTTTTTTTTTTTCACTTTGAATATTCTGATGTTCTTTGTTGTTTTCACCGATTTGGTGGGAATTTTTCGAGTTACGATCTGGGGTTCTTAAATTTGGCAACTGCTTCAAGTTATTGTAAAAATCCAGTATTTAGAGGGTTTGCGGGATTGCTTGATCGAAGGTAATTGAAGGCCTAGTCATCATAAAAAGTTTGGATTTTTCTTTTTAGATAATTTCTGGGTAGGGGTAGTTTGATCTGTGGAGTTGACTCCGGTTCCTTGCTGTTGGATATTTTAGAATAATTACAGCTTCCCGCAACGAATTGAATGTTACTTGGTTTTCCCAGATTTTTGAATTGTTGTCAAGGAACTTTGATGCGCACAATATAAGATTCCGTCAGTTTGGGGTTTCGTGAACCTATTTGATTGCTTGCTGATTTTTATTCGTTATTATTTATATCCGTGGGCCTTTGTTTTTGTCTGAAGAAATTTAATTTCGGCAGTTTCTTGAATCATCAAGCTTTATTTGGAACATTTCGCTTGACAATTTCAGCTGATTGCTTTAGAATTTGGTTGTTTTGGACCTTCTTGAGAAGTTGCCCTAAGAATTTTAGCGAAAGGGTTGTTCTTTTTAACTTCAAACTTGGAAGGGTACTTCAAGGTCTTTGATTTATGGTTGGGAAAGGAATATGGCTGCGGGTATGGATTTTTCCCCTCCATTTACAATCATAGAAGGTGGTTACAGTAAGGACAATGTAGCAGACATGGAAAGGGAAAATTTAGATAATGTAAAACAAGTCTCACTTGGGAAACCTCCACGCCACCTCTCAGTTATGCGCCATTGTGTGAGTTCAGCGAGGCTGATTGCAGAGGCTAATTTGGTATGTATGATCTTTTCTAATCCCTCTGTCCATTATTATGGACTTTTAGGATCCTGAACTTTAGGGAATACTGAATTGGTGTAAGATCTGAAACCTTGATCATACAGCTTATTAATTAGTTCAAAATTTCTTGGGAAATCAACAAGTGATTGTGCTCCATTTGGATCCTGATGATCTAGGTTCTTTTTGCTTATAAAAACCTGCTGACTCTTTTTCTGAATAAATGATATCATCCTGAAGTGGCATTTGAAACGCCTTGTACACCTGCATTTGAGCTGCATAAACTTTTATCAGTATCTCCAATTTGATAGACTGTTTAGGTGAAAATAAGGATTATCCTCTGGAGAAATTCTAAAACTGATATATTTTGATGAAATCATCACCTCGAGCAAGATTTTTTTTTATTTGATGTTCTGTTGCATTAAAAGTAACAGAAAGATAAAATCAGAATATAAAGTTGTAGGCAACAGTTTAATCTAAGTAGCTGCCAGATTCCAGACATTCTTTTCTTTCCATTTTCCTGTAGTTATAAAGAAATTTAGTATTTCTGCTTTCTCACGCATCATTTTCTGATATGCTTTAACTAACTACTACTTTTTCTTCTCTAGGAATTGGATGTTGGTATTGTAGTCCACAAGTCATCTTCTGATGACAAAACCGAGTTTTTGCCTGTGTTGCGATCAGGAAGCTGTGCTGAAATAGGACCCAAACAGTATATGGAAGATGAACACATTTGTATAGATGATCTTATTGGACATCTGGGGGCAACTGCTGAGTTCCCTCCTCCAGGAGCTTTTTACGGGGTATGCATGTTAGAATCTACCATATATGACCCGCCCAGGGTGGTTAATAAGTAAACTTTTGTTGAAATGTGAATTTTGTCTAATCATGTGGCATTTGATTTATTTACTTACTTCAGACTGTCTGGCATGGTTGTTAGTCAGTAGTGAAAAGCATGTGTTCTCATAGATAACTTCTGCCTATATCATTCAATATATTTACCTAAGGGTGGTTAGTATTGAGGAAGGTTTAGCTGTGATGTTTGAAGCACATTCTAATTTAAGGAAAGTGAACCTGGAGATTTTATTTAGGCCAAAAAGAGAAAAAAAAGATATAGGAACTAAGGGCAAAATTGTCTTTGACAATGTAAAATGCCGCCTGATCTTATGGTAGCAATCCCATGAGTTTTTGAACATTGCATGATTCCTTTTCCATAGATGAATATTACTTTTCTCTTCGATCTGCTGCCTCCATATAACTTGCTTCTTCATGGCTAAGCTCAAGGTGTCAACACACGTTAGTTTTATTATATGTACAATTACCATTGAAGGAGGTTTAGGAAACATAGTTCGCCATACTTGTGAATTGATTCTTGCTAATACACGTGGACAGGTTTTTGATGGTCATGGAGGAACAGATGCAGCCATATTTATTAGGAAAAATATCCTTAAATTCATAGTTGAAGACTCTCATTTTCCAATTTGTGTTGAGAAGGCAATCAAGTGTGCTTTTCTCAAAGCCGATTATGCATTTGCAGATGCTAGTTCTCTTGATATATCATCCGGCACCACTGCATTAACTGCACTTATTTTTGGAAGGTAACTGAACCACAGATCTGCACTAGTAATGTTCATTTTTTACATTGTTTCCATAAATCCTCTTCTAGCAGCCTTGTTTTGGCCTGAGATGCCCTAACAAGCTGTGCATTGGGTCATTGACAATGACATAAGATGCTGCATTGAAACAAGGAATGGTATATTATCATTTGTCAAATTTGTTTGACAGAATTAGTTGTAAGTAAAATGTAGAAGAAGCAGGGACAGAAGGCTAAGATTTGAAGAGTTTTCTTCTCTAACAATGCAGGCAATTCTGAAAAAGTTCAAGTATGTTGAAACTTGCATGCCATGTTGAATTGAATCTGTCCTATTCATCTTAGAAACTTAATATAGGGTTCATCATTTGAGGTTAAGTGGGAAACAAGTTTATAATATAATGAATTTTAATTGCCTAGTAAAAGCTAGTTAGAGGTAGAGGAGAAATTAAACATCTGGTTCTGACTCTACTTTGAGCATCCTCAGGATAAGCTAGCCACTGTTGTGTTTAAGATTGTGCATGGGTTGAAACTAAACTTGAGGTCTTCTAGTAGTCTTTAGATGTTCTGCATTCTGAAAGTCAGGATTTGACTACCTCAAAGACTCTAATATTACCTTCTCTTCATAGGACCTTGATAATCGCAAATGCTGGGGATTGCCGAGCTGTGCTGGGGAGGCGAGGTAGGGCAATTGAAATGTCCAAGGACCACAAACCTAATTGCTCATCTGAAAGACTAAGAATTGAGAAACTTGGTGGCGTCATTTATGATGGCTACCTCAATGGCCAATTATCTGTGGCACGTGCTCTTGGAGACTGGCACATGAAGGGCCCCAAAGGATCTGCCTGTCCTTTAAGTGCAGAGCCGGAGCTGCAGGAGACAGACCTGACTGAGGAGGATGAATTTTTGATAATGGGCTGCGATGGGCTGTGGGATGTTATGAGCAGCCAGTGTGCTGTGACTATGGCAAGGAAAGAGCTGATGCTTCATAATGATCCTGAAAGATGCTCAAGAGAGCTGGTCAGGGAGGCACTGAAGCGCAACACTTGTGATAATTTAACAGTGATTGTGGTATGTTTCTCTGCTGATCCTCCCCCTCGAATAGAGATACCACAATCCCGTGTTCGGAGGAGCATATCAGCAGAAGGGCTGAATTTACTAAAAGGTGTGCTGGATTCTAGCTGATGGAAAAGGGGATGGTTGAAAGAGGTTGTGCATAATCACATTGGAGGATGAAATGGTCGTGGCATTTTTCCCCCAAGTAGCTGCACCTTCACCGTGGCTGATATTCATCCTCAGTCAGGGACGTCCTTGTCATGTAGAATATGATTCTTTTTGAGTTTCTAAATCCTGTATATCTGAGATAACTAATGTTGTACCGATTGGCAGGATTCCTTGTTCAACCCTTCTTTCTTTCTTCTTCATCTGCTCACTCCTGTGTAAATAAACCGAAACTGAGTCTTGAGAGATATGTTCTAGCACTCTTCACTAAATCAAATAATTGCTATCATTGACCATTGTTTACATTACTGATTATTGCTATCTGGGTATCCTGCGCATTTTTTCAATGAAGGATTTTCCATAACAACTAGCCACATGCATATCTGATTTCTCATCTCCTGGTTTTTCATAGGGTTCATGAAACGGTGGAATGATACAATAGTTCATTTTAATTACACGTATGTCCTAATTTTTCCATCTTAGACTGTTTCTCTACCATGAGAGGATTTGTTTGTCACGTATCTCACATCTCTAAGAGAGATAAGTCTTAAATTTATAAGCAAAACTTTCCTCCACTTAATAAGCATTTCTTTTGAGTTAAAAATGTGAACGCCTAACATTTCCACCTTGTCAAAAGAATCTAGAGAAAGGGTTTGGAACGGAAAAAGAAGCCGAATAAATTCACAAGCAGAGCATATGTCATTCGTGCAGAGAAGAAAAGAACCATGTTCCCGCAGGATCAATACCAAGACCAAAGAGGCTGCTCTAAATGGAGGCTTTGGAAAATTAAGCAGCACCTGGTGTAGATTCAATTAACAAGCATTATCGTAGAGGTACGAAGGAAACAAAAATGATTTGATTAGTTGACGTTTGTTAGAGTCACACGGGTAACAAATTTAAAGTTGGAAGCAATGGATACATGATCCAAAGAGTAAAATTTTGCTTAAGTTACAGAAAGAAGCCTCAATTAACCAGAGTTACACTACTTTCAGGAATCTGTAACACAAGGAAACTTTTTCCATAAAAAATTAATTGGTTTATAGAAACTCTTCTCCAGCTGAACCATGATGATTTTAATAATTTATAGTTCATCGTCATCGTCGTCAGTATCTACCAAATGGCTACCACTGCATAGACAAGGAGTGGTACAGAAGTCAGAACACCAGAAACCTTCCAATTATGTTTGCAAGTGCAACAAAAGTAAGCAGGAAAGTATCTATATAAAATCAGAATAACATAGAGCTATAGTATATGGCCAAAAACTGGTTTCTGGTAACATGCAGGGAATGAAACATTTGCAGTAATGATTGAGAAGAACTACTGAACAAATATCCCCCCTTTACTGGCAACACATGCTCCCAAGTCCCCACTTGCAGCAGTTAAGGCTGAGTCAAAATGTAGACTTTACAATTACCTTTTTTTAAAAGAAAGGGCAAAGAATAACAAATAAGATCATGGATACCTTAAGCTGCTGCAGTGCTTGCTCAAATCTTGGCACAGAACTTTGCTTACATCTCCTCCCTTAATGGATCCTTGCTTTATCAATTCTGTCAACTGCACTAGTTTGATATCAATGTAAGAGTCAGTATTTCACATATGTATAAGCTCACAAGCAACATTGAGGATTCACCTCATCTTCAGTTTCCTCCAGTAACCTAAACCACAACAAACACAAGGGTTAAACTTGTTTAATAGAATGTAGCTAGCATTTGAATAATCTTATATCACACAAACTACTGGCAAATAATTAAAATCCATAAATGATGCATAATAAGAGGAATAGTGCAAACTACATGCAGTCTCACCTTCCACAATAAGAGGATATATCTTTTGAGTATGCCTTAGCTTCTTGTTTATCTATCAAGTGAAATGAAAAAATAGGGAAACACTTTAGAACTTAATGAAACATAACAGAAACAAAAGAATTAGAAACTAAGTGTATCTCTACAAACATGCTACGTGTAGAGGCAGGCATTCACATGAAAGTATAAAAAACAAAAATGGCTGAGTGAATAATTAGGAAGAAATACAGAAATTCTATAAGATATCAAACAAAATCCTCAGAGAGATGGGATAAGCAACTTTTTCCTCATAGCTTAACAATATTTGCATATGTATGACCAAACAAAGATCAAGCACTTGAAATTAAGTGTCCAAAATCTGAATAAGGGACAAATCACATTTGCAGGGGAACATATGAATTCAAATTCTCTTAGTGGTTATGATTGATCAAAGACTTTACTAGTCATTTTATGATGCAACAACCACAATTAGATTACTTATACTCGCTATTAAAGCAAAAGAATGCATACCAATAGTGAGGATGTCCCAGTTATCCACTTTGATCCATTCTTGTCGAGATGAATCTATCTGCAAAGCAAAGTAAAAACAGATATTGAACATATTAGCACCTACATGCCTAGATCAGCTATGTCACAAAGCATCAATCAACCAAAAAACAGCTGCCAGAGAATATTAACAAGTTACATGCAAACACAATAGTGAAACTATAAATTCGCATATTATGTCAAAGCTGCCACAAGATATTTTGATTACTATCCTGCTAATTTTCGAGGAAAACATAAATCAAGCATATAATCCTTTTAAAGATTTGTTCTCCAAAAATAAAATTGAATAAATATGATGAAGAAATAGAGTCCAAGTAGGAGATACCTTTTCAAGAGTGTAATCTTGCATTTTTTCGCAAAGCCCATCCAAAAGTTCAACAGCTCTAAGCTCACTCATCCTGATTAAAACAAAGATAAAACTTTTAAAAGAGATATCACTTCTATGGGGGAATCAACCATTGAAGAAGAGTAAGTATTCCTGCTTCAGATGCCATATCTATGCATTAGTAGTCAATGATCAGAAAGATCTAAGCAGCAATGAATTTGTCCCACCCAATTAGACCAAAAAATTCACATTTAAAACTCATTACACAGAAGGAATTATAGCAATTAAAACCAGCATTCTAGATTTTAGTGGGTGTATATAATACAAATCTCAAATGACAGAGCTGGGCCATTGGGAATATCCAAACAACAATTAGTGATTTCGTAACAAAAATGAAATGTCATCAAATGTCAACTACCGGCCCTTGTCAAAACGTGCATTATCAATTTCTTCCCTATTTTCAGCATAAGTTTGTGTTGCGTGATCTCTATTAAGCTGATTTCTCTCTTAATCAGTTTATGTTCAACGTTTCACTTATTTCTGTTGCTTTCTCTTACTATGTTTGATCTTTCACTTATTTTGTTTCTATTGCTACACTTTCATTTGTTTTGGCGATCAATCATCAATCCTAATTCCAACACCCAACAAAGAAAGCGAAATTGCTAATTCAATTATGTATTAAAACTCTGTAACCAGACTAATGTAAGCACATTCGCAAAGTTGGTTTTCCCAGAAAATTGAAAGGAAGAGTTCATATTATTATACCTGTAATCAATGACCTTTCCCTGGCGTTGACCTTTAGAGTCCAAACGATGCCTCATATCCAAATGATTCCTTGGTTTTTCCTACATGTAATAGCATTACCAAATTACTGCTGAATTCGCTTTCGTTCAAGAAATTAACTGAACTGCCATAGATTTAGAGGTAAATGTATTCAGAAGAGACGCCCCTAGTCCTTAGTCCTTACCTTAGAGAGTTGAATCTCTAGTTCTGCCTGCAAAACATCCAACAAAGCAAAACGATCAGCTGATTATTTCACGAACAAGTCTAGTTGGAAATCTTAATTTTTCTCAAGCAACAAACGATCGGTGACTGAAACAGCAAAATTTTCTCGACGCTTTCCGTTGCTATTTCCAGATGCAGAGTTGGAAATGGTAACGATGGGATGGGACTTAGGAGAGGAGAGAAAGAGAGGGAAATATTATAACTATAAAGTTACCGCGACGGCATTGCAAGCAGCACACTTGTCGTCGATGCAATAGGCTATGGAGAAAGTGGAGAATATGGAAACGAGCCACAAGAAGGACCGTGCCATCTCCGCCCTGTTCTTCTTTCGAATCTAGAATTTTCCTTTCGCACGGTCATGTTGAGCTACTTGAGGAGCCTGGATCCGGGTTCGGGCCATTACCAGAAAAAAGGGTCCTATGTCGGGGCAGCGATCCCAGTTAATATTTGATCCCATCTATCACTTTATTAAATATCTGTAATCCAGTTAAAAAGTAAATTTAAAGATAAATTATCATGATTTTTAAAATATTTATGTTAAAAAAATTTTAATTTTTTTTACTTCCATAGTTATATGATAATATAAATATTATACATCAACAAAATATCAAATATAAACTCATATTTTATATATCTATTAAAATAATTAACTAAAATCGAATTTTCTCCATAAATCCTTTTCAATTCTTAAATTCCGATTCTCATGTATAAAATTATAATGTGAAAATATTCCCACTTTAGTTACTAAATGCCCATTTTAAAGATGATTAAAGTGACTGATTTATATCACATTTTAAAGGTACTAATTACTTTTGTTTTTTTTTAATTTTTTAAATGATATTGATTCTAATCATTTTATTAATACTTAAAGATATATAGTTGTGTATATGCATATATATACATATAACTTAATTACAGATTAAGTATTCAAATTATAATTTAAATATTCAATTTAATAATTAAAGTTAGTCAAAAATTATCTAAATTATTAAAATAATCATTTAAACTTAAATAAAGGTAGAATTCAATGCTCAACCCAACCCAACTACTACATAAGTGTAGTTCTGTGAGTAGGGATATCTACGAGTTGATTACTCGTTCATGTTGACGATCCAATATGTCATAAGTTTAATTTGAGTATAGATTTTTGAAGTTGGGGTACAATTTGACCCAAGTTGATTAACTTATTTTATTTATAAATATTATTTTTTTATTAAATATTAAATTTAAAGACAAATACAATTCAATCCTCAACTCAAAATATTATGTAAAAGATAAAAATAATTGATATTAATTAATTGCAGTTTATAATCTACGTATCAAGTTGTCTATTATATTCATTTATTACGAATCGAGTTTGACGATAATTTTTTTTATTCGAACTCAATCCACTTTAATTGATTAATTTACTTATTAAATATTTTTAAATATATTAAAATAGTATTTTATTAGTTTATAAAATAAAATATTTCAAATTAACTTTAAAAAAACCCTGTAACTTGGGCCCATGGACACATATATTTATGAGCAAAATAATAATCATCAAGAGCCAAGAGTCAAGACTCCTTTGGACGGGCACTTGGGTCCACACCGCTAACCACCGTAGAAAATTGACCGCCACTCTCCCGCCGAGCTTTCCGCTTAGTTACTCACCCACTACCGCAAAACCAAACCTCGCACGTGCACCCAACGTGCCCTAATTAAAGCAGCCGAACCGATTTTTTAAAGAAATTTTTGTTTCAAGGTTAACTTTAAAAAAGGGAGACTTGAAGAAAGAAAAGCGTCACCGGCTGTTACCTTGGAAACCTCACAGTTGCTGAGTCATCGAGACCCGAGCCCACTAAGCTCATATCCGAAATCCGTGCCCGTGGCGAATCGACGGCTGTGATGCGGCTCGCACGATAAGCGTTGGGAAAGGGGGGTCGCATAAGATGGGAACCGGGTAAGAGGAGAATGCTTACAAAAAAGAGAGGCAGAGAATGCCAAACGGGAAAGCGAAGAGCTGATGGGTCGCTTTTTCAATCAGTGCGGAGTCGCTTTACCAATTCCAGCCCCGACCAACCAAACACTCATTTTTGTCGATCAAGTTTCTGTGGATTAAAAGCTTTTTCTAATCATCGATCCCTTTCTGTTTAATTATTTTCCATCTTCGCATTTTCGGGGTTTGGAATTCTTCTTCGGACGGTGTCGGTTTTCCATTTCCTGCAATGTAAGTCCCTTGTCTCGTTGTCGGTGAATCGTACTATGACCCACTATTTCCATTTTTGTTTTTATTTTTATACTGCAATTGACTTCCGTTTCTGGAATTTGCGATTGAAACAAATTGATTAATCAGTTTGTTTTTTTGTTTTTTCCTCTCCATCCTTGCTCATTTGGGTCTGATTCAAGACGAGTGCACTGAGTCTTCTAATTAGAAAATGAACTTTACGGATCTGTAGACGAGAATTTGTTCGTTTAAGCTGTTTATTATTTGAAAATTTTTCGCTTTGATGTTAATTCTACGTTAATGTACTGCTTTCAGCATGTATATCTGGAAGTACAATGTAATGGTATCATTATGGTTCTTGTTTTTGCTTTTTGCATCATCAATTTCAATTTGGTTCTCCTTGATTTGCTTTCATATGTCTTTTCCTTCTTTTAAAGAGTCTTGTGATTCAAATCAAGTCACGGAATTATGTTATCTTTGCTCGAAACTTTTTTTCTGCTTGACTCTTTGTTCTCCGTTAACATGTTCAATAACAGTCTAGGCAGGCAAGGGTTTCATCCTGTCTTGTTTTAGAATTGTTATTTCATAGCTTTGTATTTATATATATATATATAGATATGTTTATATATATATATATATATGTTTTTCTTTTGCGTGCATGCTTGGCTGCAATCTCATAAGCTCGTTTTTCTTGTAGATGGCAAGAGTGTAAGTAACCAGAATGCAGCTAGCGAGATAGAAATGGGTGTGCACCTTTGCATGCCCAGAGGAGGAGACCATAATGTTTGCTGAGAATGTGAGTGGGGAGGGATCACTTCGTCAGGATTTTGAGGCTCTGAGTGTGTCGAAACGGCTTGTGAGGAGTGTTAGCCAGAAGTTGAGGAAAAAAAACCATAGAGGCGAAGGGGAGGAAGAGGATAAGGTGAGAGGGATTTCATTGAAATGTCTTACTCTATACGGTAGAGGTGGTGGTTGCAAAGTAGGTGCTGACACGGGTGAGGAATTTGGTGATCCAAGTAGTAGGAGAAGGTCAAGTGCCAGTGAAGAGGGAAAGGTGTACAAAACAATCTGTGGCACTGAGGAGAATAACTTCGATTGCTTTTCATATGGGGTGAAGGAGAAGTTTTGGAAGAAAAACAATAGAAAAGATTTAGAACTGGAGGAATCAGTACGAAACAGCAGGATGCATATCTTTCTTCCAGATGACATCTTAGAGATGTGCTTGGTGAGACTACCATTGACCAGTCTTATGAATGCCCGCCTTGTGTGCAAGAAATGGAGATACTTGACTACAACTCCTAGGTTTTTGCAGATGAGACGAGAAGGTTCATATCAGAATCCATGGTTGTTTCTCTTTGGTGCTGTGAAAGATGGCTATTGCTCTGGGGAGATACATGCACTGGATGTGTCTCAAGATCAATGGCATAAGATTGGTGCTGATATCCTCAAAGGAAGGTTCATGTTCTCTGTTGCCAGTATCGAGGATGATGTTTATATTGTTGGAGGTTGTTCAAGCCTAACCAACTTTGGGAGGGTGGATAGGAGCTCATTCAAGACACACAAAGGTGTGTTGGTCTTTAGCCCACTCACCAAATCTTGGCGTAAAGCTCCATCTATGAGGTATGCTAGATCAATGCCTATTTTAGGAATATCTGAGGTCAGTTCAGAATTCTTGGTCATTCAAAGCCATCAGAATCGACATGATAGGCGGTTTCCCAGATCACGGGTTGGTGGGGTGTCAGATGTTTACGAGGATCCTCACAGGCTTTCACTCAGACGTCAATACAGAAATGCTTTTGATGAAAATGAGCATTCATTGTTTCCTAATAGAAAATCATACAAGTTTATTAGACAAAGAAGTGAACAATCAAATACGAAGGGTTGTAAAAGATTTGTGTTGATTGCTGTTGGAGGTCTTGGGTCTTGGGATGAGCCACTAGATTCTGGAGAAATCTATGATTCTGTATCAAATAAATGGACTGAAATCCAGAAACTGCCTATAGATTTTGGGGTTGTTTGTGCTGGAGTTGTTTGCAATGGGATGTTTTATGTTTGTTCAGAGAATGACAAGTTAGCAGGTTATGACATAGACAGAGGCTTCTGGATTGGAATCCAAACCTCCACATTTCCTCCCCGTGTTCATGAGTACTACCCGAAACTTGTATCTTGTAATGGTCGCTTGCTAATGCTTTCTGTCTCTTGGTGTGAGGGAGATGGGCAAATTGGTCGCAGAAACAAGGCCGTGAGAAAATTGTGGGAGCTAGATCAGATGTATCTTACATGGACAGAGGTCTCCGTACATCCTGATGCTCCAATGGACTGGAACCCTGCTTTTGTTGCTGACAGGAACTTAGTATTTGGGGTTGAAATGTTCAAAATATTTGGTCAGGTATTGGATTTCTTCACTGTGTGTGATGTGTCTGATATGGGGATGAAATGGAACCATATTTCTAGAAATCACATGGCTCATGATTTAGATGCTTCTTCTTGCATGACTAAGACAATGGCCGTGCTACATCTATAATGTCTTTGCAATACACCATAATTCATGCAGAAAATTTTAGAACATTATTGCTCATTGGGGTATTTTGAGCACACATTTCAACCTGCGAATTTCATATTTATTTCTTTGAATTTCCACAATTTGTAGAATGGCGACAACCTTTGGTTTCTAGTTCTTATTCAGTCGTAGCCAGAGGTATTGTCACTTGTAGTCTTGTAATTTGTTCTCCACTGTTCATAAATTGATCATGTATTTTTCCATCTTGTTTCTGTTGCATCTATGATAAATGCCTGCCTCGTTCATTAATTCATTTTGTTGGCTTTTGTTTTCTTTGATCAAGTTCATTTCTAGGAAAGGGGGGAAAACAGACTGAAATTCCAATTTCTAATGTAGAAAGTTCTTAAATTTGTCAAGAACGAGCCTTTGAAAGCACCTTTCAAATGTGTGGTAAAGGTTGGTTCTGATTTTTAAACTTGTACAAACGAAATGCTGCTGATAACTCGAACCAAATGTACTGGAACGAACATCACCCTCCCATTGTCTGGGTACTGTGAACAATGAGGATGCATTCAATCCTTTTCACCTTTGAATCAAAGTACACAGGACTGATGTGAATCTGTGAAAACATCATACTTGAATCCTGCTAAAATAGTGAACCCTGGATATGGAATCCGTGCCATGATGGATATCTGAATGGCATTCATTCGACAAAGGGGGTCTTGAACCTGTGCCATGATGGATATCTGAATGGCATTTGTTCGACAAAGTTGTACATGCTGTAGTCCATTACTAGTTTCTAATGACCATCCACCATAGAATTTTGTTTGAAGCAAAGAGTTTCAGATGATAAAACGCCACGATTGTCATATCCAGAAACTGAAAAGGCATTATTAGAACTAAAGGCCGATACCACTCAATGCCAAAACAATAGGAGTTCGTATAAAGAAATGAAGATCAATGAAAATAACATCATTAAGAACAAATGAACGATTTCTTGAAAACCTCTACAAGTGGGAAATCCATATACAGTGATATCTATTTGCAGCTTAATCCCTTGCAAACCACAGCTTAATCCCTTGCAAAACAAATCCATATATGGACTGAGACAGCTTTTGGCAAAGGATGAACTACATACAGGTTGCTATGCTCACCCAATTATGAATAAGGCGTGTGCAAGAATTCTATCCCATGTTTGGAAAAATTCCAGAAAAGTTTGGGATCTTATCAACATGCTTCAGGGCACGCTCAGCAATCTGCCGGGTTCTGTAGTCAGCATGGTGGAAGGCATCAACAAGTGCAGTGCTCACATTTTGATCTCCAGAAATTTCATAGGCTATTTCATCAGTCCTTAAAAGTCTCTCAACTACCCAAACTGCTCTTCTCCTCAAGTTCTCTGTTCGTTTCTCAAGTAACACATCGAGTATTGGCTTGATTCCCTCTGCCTCACATAAAACCGTCACTCCTTGCTCAATATCAACCCCATCATCCAACAAAGTAGAAATTGCTGCAAGTGCTGCTTCAACCACCTTCTCATTTGTGTGGTCCAAGAGAGCAACCAACTTATGCACAGCCTGTCCTTCCAAAAGACAAAAGCTCTCTCTAAGTGAACATGTTCCCCGGTGGACCCGGCACATTCCTGTTATGACAGCCTGTTTGCTGAAACATGGAAAGACACTGGCACAAAAGCCAGGTGCTGGAAACTCTGGCAATTTTGTCAAATTTTTGGATTCTTGAGATAAGTTCTCCAATGCTGTGGCAGAAACCATCTGCACATTGTCAAGACCATTGGCCTGAAGCAAGTCAATGAATAACGCTGCAAGACCATGCTCACGGCAAAGGACAACAGCATCAAGCTCATCTGCCAAGACAAAAGTAACCCTTGCCAGAACGCGTACAAGTCCTTCAAGAAATGGTGTTACAAAGCGGGTGCCCCTAATCTCTCCTTGCCTGATCTTGATGACTCTAGAGATGATCAACTGAAAAGCACCTTCATCTAGCATTTGACGTGTAAGGCCCAAATCCCTCTCTGGGAGTTCAGCTAAGAGGCCAGCAGCTGCTGCCTGTTCTTCAGAAATTCCTGTATTTTCTGATATGACTCTAATCAGGCTGCTGAGCTGGCCAACTGTGCCACGTAGTGCATCTGCTAATTCCTGACCCATGTGAGGAGAAAGGTTCTGGAGAAGTTTTATGGCTGCCATACGCAAATCCTTCTGGGGAATCTCAATAAACTGGACCAAACTAATGGTAGCCCCAGAGCTTTTAATCGCAGCAACAACATTCAGAACTGTTGTCGGAGAACTAGTGAGTCCAACAAGAACTTGAAGAAGTTTGCACTCAATTGGTGGACCAGTGTTGCTGATTAGATGCAGTAAGTTATGGACATTGTCTTCTGAAACAAGAGTCTCGTTGTCCGGCCCAATAGGGATGGAGTCTACATCATATCCTGAGTTTACCACATTGGCCAGAATTGTGGCTGAGACCTCTTTCAGTCGCATGGGAAGCTGATTGGCACCAACAGTAAAGAGGTCCTTGACAAGAGGAGGTAGTATTCCTGCCTCAATCAACACCTTGGAGCTTGCCTCATAAGATGAAATTTGGTTAAGAGCCTTCAAAGCAGCTTCTCTTGATTGCATGCTTCCACTTTTCATGATATCGATTAGAGATGCACCTACAGTTCTTGCCACATGGACTTTCACATCATTATTCAAAACTGACTCACCAAGATATGCAGCCATGGAAAGCTTTGTTTCTGGTGGGCCTGCAGTAACACCGTATACATGATTAGGAAGGAAATTTCAGAGGTCAAACATGAAGGACTACCAGCTCAGGACAAAAACAAAATCCTGCTCCCTGGTGTCAGCCAATTGGGAAAATTACTATTGCTAGTACACAGAAGCAGCTGAAATTTACTACAAATATGAAATATCCCCTGAACTAGAGAGGCCAAGGTTTTGCAGGGATAGACAACATAGTGAATGTTGAAAAAGTTCAATTTAAGCTAACACCAAAAACCAATTTAGAAAGTCATTTAGCATTTCAGCCAAAGCAACATACTTGGTTTAGTATATGAAAATATTCAAACTACAGTTGTCAGGAGCTGGACAGATATTTTCACAACTTCATGATTTAAAATGTAAACAAAATTAAAAAATAAAATGGAAAAGATTCCTCAAAAGCAGGCAAATATTTCATCCCAGAGTTAGCAGCAAAGAAATAACTAGCAAGTTCAGCATCAGGAGAAAATGAATTAAGGACTATGTATGAACAGAGGAGGTATAAATTGATTTTTTGAATTCTTTTTTTTTCTTTAATTTCAGCTTATGAAAGCAATCACTATTAAATAAAAAGATCTAAAGTCAACTGACAAATAGCACACCGATGGGCATGTTAGCAGGATATTATAAAAAAAGGAACATAAAATTTACAATGAAACAAAGACAAAGCCAAAAGTACATGACTGCACACATAAACGATGGAGGACCAGTAAGCTTGCAACAAGTTAGGAAAAGCATAAAAATATCAAGAAAAGAGAGAAGCACCTTCAAGAATCTGGGTCAAAAGAGGCTGCAATCTACCATTTTCAGCCATCTGTCTGACATTGTTCTCACACTTTTCCAGATTTTCTAGAGTTTTTTCAGCCTTCTCAACAGTCAAAACATTCTCAGATTTGCTGCTTGTCATTCCAACTAATATAAGAATTGCTCCATTAATAGAACCAATCTTCTCACACAAGGCTTCAGATTTTGAAAGTTCATACAGCAAAGAGACAGCCTCCTCCCTCTCCTTGGACTGTTCATGGGACAGGAACTTAACTATTGTACGCACGGTGTCCCCCTCAGCCAATATAGCCTGAAAAAGAATGCATAAATATTTAATATCCAGTCCTGGATGCATACATGACAATGGTGTCATTGTCACTGTACAGGAAAACATAAAACCTAGAACAACCTTATTTTCTGCATCTTCCTCGACCACTACTTGGAGTGTCTCCAATGCTCTGCACCGAACTTTACGGCTGCTGCTCTTTAGCATGTCAACAATCATAGGTATTAGATCAACATTGCGTACAACATGTTTGTTGGATCGATTTTTTTGGCAGATATGTTGGATGAACTTCAGAGACAGCAGTACATCATTTTCTGAACTGCCCATATTTAATGATCTACGAGCCATATCAAGCTGGGCAGCTTCATTCCTAGTAGTCCACTCCTCAATGGTGTTCCGCAAAGCAATACTAGGTTTTAGATCTATGCTTCGTAGTTCTTTTAGGGTCACTGGGCAAATCAGCTTCCTTCCATTTTCCTTGCATTCGTTGAACCACTTTTCAATTGCTTCACGTTCAAATGTTTGCCCATTTTCTAGTGTCACAGGGTCACGCATAACTTGCTTTGTCAAAGGGCAAACAAATGCATCGTAAATGGGCTCTATGTGCAGTCTCTCGAAATGATGGCTATCATCTGACTGGCTGCCAGGGTCGTAACTTCTGTCCCAGCTCCCAGCCATCCCACTAATAGTCACTGCAAAAAATGTAAGCTTCCTTAATTGAAAACCCACTTAATAAAACTTGTACTATTAATAGAGACAATAGTAATTGCAATAGCCAATGAGATAACAATTGTGAGAAGGAAGCCAGAAGACTATTAAAAACAGCACAGGCAAAGTTCAAGGGTTCAACTATGCTTTGATATATAAAGGAGAGTATAATACACATGATTCCATTTTCACGCTCCTTTAGCTTGCCAAGGTGATGCACAAGACTAGGGAAATTTAAATTAACAACCAGAAATGGTTGCAGTAGGATTAAGAAGCCAACTTATATTTCTCTAGACTCATGGAAATAAAGCATTACAGAACACCATCGAGGCATGAAAAATGGAACACTTTCAAGAAGAGATCTCATCTCAATCCAAAAGCATAGTTTACGAATCTAAATTAAGTGAGTCGGGTGAGCATCGGATTTAGATTATAATCCAATTGCAAGCTATTAAAGTCTTGAAATCGAGGAAACTCAACAGCAAATATCCAACAAAAACACAAAATTTTAGATTCGAAAGAAGCAACTTCTCGTCCATGCAACTCACAGCTGATAAAAAGGAGAAAGAATTGAAACAAGAATAAGAGGTAACAATCATACCCTGGAGATTTAGAAAAGAGACAAAAGGAATACGACGAAAAGCCCAGGCAAACCCCTAGTTCTAGTTTAAAGATTCCCAGAAAAACTCTCGTCGGATTACCGGAGCCAGGTAGATTCTTCCCATATGTTCTTTTACTTCCATGAAATGATTAAAAATCCCAACTTTTGAAGGAATTCGATTTAGGGTTTGCTTCTTGCTGTTCGGACGAAGTGATGATGGGGTTTGGAATAGGAAATGGGCCAAGAGAGAGAGAGAGAGAAGACAACAATAGGAATGGGAACAAACAAAAGAAGCAGTGGAGAAAATTAAATTAAAGAAAAAAAAAACGTGATTTGAAAACAATCACATATGAGTTGGAAGTTGGAAGTGAGAAAAGATTGACTCCAAACGTATAGTCATCAGCCAGAGAGAGAGAGCGAAAGAGTGACGAAAGAGAGAGAAAGTGTGTGTTTGGAGGCACCAACTCATCGTTCAACCTCCGGTGACCCCACGCAAAGCTTCAACAAACATGATATATTTTTGCTCTTTTCTTTTTCCTTATTGGCTTATTTTTAAAATATCACTGCCTCAACAGCAACAACAGCCAGGAGGGAACGGAACCGGCCGTCGCCGGTTAACAAAGAAAAGAAATGGCGGGTAGCTTCAAACCCCTGCGTTTGCCACATTCCAACGTCAATCTATCAGGTGGGTCACCATAAATTTCCATTTCATAGTTGGGAGAGGTGGATTTGGCCTTTGAGTTGACAGACAAACTCAAATTTCAAAAGGGTACTAAGTCAAAAATTTCAATGTTTAGTTCCTTCAATTTGGGTAAACCACACGGTTTTAGCTTAAGACTTGGACCCCATGATCTTAGATGAAGACCGTATGAATACTTGGTCTTGGTCCCCAAAGCAGTCTAAAAACTGAAATTTCACTATGAAAACTACAGCTTTTTATTTTCCCAGAACAAGTCAAAACTTCTGAATTATCCCCACATACAAAAAATCATCCTGAATGAATATAGGAACCATGCATTGCTAGCTTGGCTAGAACCATGTTTCCCACAATAAGGGCAGGTGTCTAGATTATGTCAAGTCATTGGGTTATGGCTTATGCCCGTAACTCATCGTGCTGTTCATATGGGAATTGAAACTTTGAAGCCATAAGTAATAAAACTTGAACCATCCTCTTATTGCAAAAATCAAAACTTGAAGCAAGATTGCCAGAGGGTGGTGACCAGAAGTTTGCTCATTTTGTTTTTGACTAGGCTGAAAACATCTTGGAAACATTTTTCCTAACCTTTACGAGCCCGAATGATTCAAAACTCCATGTCTCCCCACATCATATATAATTGTTCTACTGATCTTGACATTATGTTGTTGTAAATTTATAGTCTTTGATGTTTACACCTCAAAGGAAAAATAAGATTTGAAATCTTATTAATCCCTTTACTCTTGACACCGTTAGTTTGACTTAATCTCTTCAAAGTTTAGTCTTCGGTCCTTTTCAGTATTTTCCGGAAAGAAAATACGTATAGCCAAGTCATTTGGGTTATAAGCCCAATATTTTAGGTGGATTGTAGACCCAAAAGGGGAAAATTGTGAATGGTTCCAATGTCTTTGGAAGGCCCTATACTTTCTTGTTGTAAAAGAACGATGACTTCCAGGGGAGTCATGTAATTCCTTGGGTTATATTTAAAAGGAAAAATGAGTTGCACTGGCCCAGCAGCCAAGGCGATCTTGGGTTGGATTGATGTAATTTGAGTTCCACGTTGAGACTGGTCAAGAGTTGGGACTTGGGACTAATAAGTGCAAGAAAGAGGAAAGATACGGAAGTGTGTTTGGAAGATGGAAGTCGAACAGGAAAAGCCAAGCCTGGAGAACGTACAAGCACGACAACAGGAAAAACAACGGGAAGGAGAAGTAGTGATAGTCGAAGAAGAGGAAGAACAGCAACAACAAGTAGAGGAAGGAGAAGAGAATGCAAATGTCTTGCAATTTATGGATTCCATGGACGCTTATCTGACCCTTATTCATTCGTTATCTTCGACAATTCGCCAGGTAAAAGATTGTTCCTTTTTTCTTTTCTGAGTCTTAGTACTAGATCTAAATTGCTCCCATCAGTTTAGTTTGTGTTTATGTATTCGATTTGGACCGATGAATGATAGAATTTTAACTTAATTGGATCTTGTTCATTCTTCAGTTGTCAGAAATGCTTTGACAATGAAAATGCGAGTATTTGTTCATGTAATCTGAGTTGGGTTTGTTACCAAAGTGAATAAAAATGATTGTTTTTTCTACTTGTAGTCCCTGTTTATGTCGGCTCAGCAAAGATCTTTTCTAGTATTGTTTTTTCTACAAATTTTTCTTATAGGATTTTAGTCAGTCAAGTAATCAATGTACCAAATACAGGGATGGCTGGAACTAGCGAGTGCTCGACATTCGATGGGTGCTTCACGTGTCAACACTGTCTTGTTGGACCACAAATTTCATCCTGCTGCTACAACATTGCTTGTAACCCAAGATGAGGGAAAAGGTATTTATCAGTTTATTATGATAAGCAGAAAACTTCCTGTGACAAAGGACCTTTGCAAAATAGACTGGAGAAGGTTATATTGTAGCAATGGACACGCATGATTATTCTAGTGGCAGTTGGATGTGGAATACAACGGGTTTTGGGAACTTGTATGTGGAATACAACGGGTTTTGGGAACTTGTATGAGAATACTGAAGAATATTGTTTTTGGTTTTAGACAGCTAGGTCTAAAGCCACTTGTTACATAATTCTCATTCATATATAAATATTTTTTTTACACGTTTTATTTGTTTTCTACCTTTTTGCTCTAGGGAACTCATTTAATATATGATCTGTTATAGTTGACTCCATGAAACAACACTTTACATTATGCAAATGGGCATCTTCTGGTAATGAAAAGTGCTCATTGGGAGAGGCAAAATCTGGCCAGGACAAGTTGCATCCACAGCTACGACATAGGGCCAGTTCGCAGCTTTATGGTATGTTTATCAACCTGTATGTAGAAAGTAGACACTCATTTTGGCCGTTAATTAGAGTAAACAGACCTACAACCAAGTCTGAAACTATTTGCAAACACAAGTTTAGGAACCATTGTTGTTACTGTAACTCTTTGGTAAGTTTATGTATCTGAATTGCCAGTCATCTTTGTCATGGTATCCTCCTAATGAGATGTTTCTCACTTTCTACTTTCTTTTACTTGTGTTAAGAGGAGAAGACATCATCTGAGTATAAAGCTTCCCATGAAGTTGATGACCAAGTAAATATTCTGCTGCCACTCTTATTGTTGTGAGTTTGGTTTTAATCTTTTATTTGGAAAAGGAAATCCCTACTTTAGCCTTTGGATTGTGGTGTCTTTTTCTCAATCCAGCGCCATTTTTTCTTTGATTTCAGTTCCCCAATTTTGGAGACTGCTCATCCATGTTATTTGAAAGTAGCTGTGCCATCTCTCTTTAGTTGTTTCCTGGGCTAACTGGAGAGATCCTTTTCTATGATTTATTTGTTGCATATAGGCTTATTTATGAAAGGTTTTTCTGTTCATTTTGGTTGTTGACATGGAACCGAATATAGAAAAAATTACTTGCAATCATGTTGGAAATTTTTTTCATTCTGATTTAGGTTCAAAAAGAGCGATCTAAATCACTGTCAGTGTTTGGAACTCTAGTTTCTCCAAAGCTTCGAGCAGCCCAGCTATCATTTGAGACAGGTGCGCACTTAAGCAAATGCTCTTGGAACATATTCAAGATGAGACCTTCCTTACAAATTATACATCTCTTGCAGCGCTAGAGACACTTGTAGAGATAGCAAACACGCGTTCAGCAGTGCTCTGTGCTTTTGATAAAGTTAACAAGAAATTGGGAGGCAGCAAGGGATGAAAAAGAGTTGATTTATTCTGGTAACTCTGTTCAATGCAAATTCCCCTCTATACTCTCCCTCCTCCCCTTCTCTACGTTTTCTGTTCTGAACTGAAAGAATTCAGATATACATGCTAATATTTCAGAAAAAAAGAGTTGTATGTATAGTCTTGGGGGTTAAATGATCTCATAACAGAATTTTATTTTATGCATGTTAAATTTTCTTATAGAATGTTGGGAGCATGTTGGAGTCCATCAATTAAATATTAGAAGGGGTTTTGTGCATTTTACAACTCCACTTTGTGCTTATTCATGTGTAATTAGATGTAAAACACTACTCTTTTCCATTTCCTTGTCGGAAAATTAGGTCTACATGTATGAATTCTAACTGTCTATTTTTGATACGTTGCATGCATCGCAGAGGTTTATGTCTTAAAGAATTACTTAATCATCGGAATACGTTTTTGGGCCTGCAGTTGTGGGCATGTCCCGGATGGCAGCAAAGAATTCTTCCTTGGGGGTGTCTTCCTTCACTTTTAGTGTAAAATCATATCAATGTGTCTGGTTCTTGGTGGCTTAGTTTTCATATTGTATAGTCGTTCTATCATACGAGCAAGTTTTGTTCACTGAGCTCAACATTAAGGTAAGGATAAATTAGCAGCTACAATCTTGGTTCAGCCTTTTATTTTTCTTGGTCTTCTTACTTTGTAAAGCACTCTCTCCTCATCATGTCTCCTTTAGCATTTTAATTGTCATGGGGTACCCTATTCATAGGCTTTATCCCTAGGAATTTGCTCACCATTTGAAAGGTTGAATATATCAATACCTGAAATGTAGCCTTGATGAATATACCAAAGAATGATGGAGACTAGAGAGTAAAGGCTTTAGCAGATTTGCAGGTGCTCTTACAACTGAATGACTTCTAAAGAAGACATGCCTGATTCAATTCAATTCAAGCTCTTATTTCCTCTACAGACAATATGATAAATCATCAGATATCATTAGGCTGGCAAACAAGTACAACGGCAGTTCTGTTTCCTGCACCAGCAAAAGCAGCTGAGCAAACAAAATTATCCTATCCAAACAGTAAAGCATTACCGCTGAACAAGCGAGGCAAAATAGAAAACAAATCTAACAGTAATCAAAGACTTGAAAGAAACGGCAAAGAAACTGGATTTCATTTAGTTTTTATTTTCCAGTCAATAATACGGCACTTCAATAACAAACGTGTTTCTTTTTTCTCATTCTGGCATGCCAACCCAAAAAATAATATCACCATATAAATACAGCAAGGCCACACCGAACAACTTTACAACAATCCAATTCTATGTCGTGAAATATACAGCACAAAGAAATGGGTAGACAATCAACAAACCCTGAAACAAAAAAGAAAAAATTGACTACAAGGGCCGAAGGGAAAATTTTTTCTCTTTTTCTTCTGTTTGCTTTGGAATTACCTGGCTAGAAAGCACTCCAACTGTCCGAACCCTTTTTTGGACTCTGATGGTCTGATGAAACTTTAAATGGACCACTGGAGCCAAAAGGATCGGTGTCATCAAAAGAGAATCCATGGCCAAAGTCTTTGCTACTATTTGTGGAGTCAAACCTAGTGAGCGCCTCAGGTTGATGTGAAAATCCACTGCCAAAGTCTCCGCTACTATTTATGGAGTCAAACCTTGTGAGCCTATCAGGTTGCTGTGAAAATCCACTTTCATGCATGCCAAAAGAATCAAGCCTGGATAAACTGTCAAACTGATCCCTTGATGCCTCACTAAACCTTGGTGGAGAGTTTCCAAACCTTGAGAGAGGAGTGCTGGGAACAGAGTCTTCGAATGTAAATGGACTCTTCTTATCATAAAAGCTTCCTGCACTAGGGGATTCTGTTCTTGTTGGGTTTACACCAAAATCACTTGATCCAAAAAAATCTCTGTGCTTATCAGAGTCCAAATCCTGCCATGAGATATTATAGATTGAGAATAAATAGTACAATATGCAGTAATGACACATGTATTGCAATGTATTATTTAATATTATCAGACCCAAAAAGGGTCATAAGAAGCACATCAAAACATTTTATGCTCGTACCAATCAGAGTTTACTCAGCATAAGCCAGGTACAACAGCAAGGTCTCAACATTGGGACAGAAAACTCACAGGTTCAAGTTGCAGAAACAACCTTTCAGCAAAGCAGAGTTGATTCTACCCAGATCCCACAAACAGGAAGGAGCCTTTTGCCCACCCCCACCCCCAACCGCACCACCTATATATATGGGTTTGGTAGTGTGGATAAATTAATCATATGACTTCAGTTATAAAAGGGTGGATATCCTACAACTTCAAGGACATGAGAATGTCAAGTCCAAAGTACCTAACTACTAGGTTGTTTTGAGCTTCTGGGTCAAATTCAGATCATTGTCTGAACTGAAAATTCCAGCAAACCTATTGAATGGAATTATCTAGTGCCAATTATTGGAGGAAACAATTTCCATCCTGTCTCAGTGGTAGATATCTATTTGCACAGGTCATTGACTTCTATGAACGTAATGCATGTGTAAGAGGCACATAATTTTCTGGTAAAAGCTTGCCAATATGTACAATTACATGGAGATCTTAGCGTAAGCCATGAGCAAACTATGCATGTTGGATTTCAATCAGAAGGGGATGCAAAATTTGCAATCTTCCCACCCCCACCACCAAAAGCCCTATCATCCACCTTAATGTCTTGGCAGAAAACTTCACACTTTGTTAAGACATCAATGAAATTTAAACAAACCAACAACATGTCCCACTAAAATTTGAACTGGCAAGCAACTACGTGTTCTTTTCCCTATTACCGGACAGTTGACACACCAGTTGAGTTAGCATTCTACACAAATGACAAATATATGTAACCTAGATTATTAAGATGCTGAAAACAGATGTGTGCTTCAAGAAGTTCAGTCTCACCTTGGTATTAACAGGATTAAACCCCCACACAGAGTCTGTATCATCATTATCAAAGGTTCCCCAGGCTGATTCATCAAAACTTCTGTCCAGAAAAAATGAATGAGTTTAGCACCATCAAATGAGAAGTAGTCAATAGCAAAGTGAGAGACAAATAAAAATTCAAAGTGCCGTACCGATGTGTTTCTGCATCTGCTTCAGTACTCTTTCCAAAATGGTCATCAGAAAATTGTTGGGATGGACTTTCCAGAGAGTTTCTTCCAGCAGCACTGCCATGAGGACTTCTGGCTGACTCATCTTCACTGTGTGTGTATGCAGACTCACTCTCAAGGGCACGTTCACCAGCACTGAAGAGATTCGCAGCTTTTTCATCCACATAGGAAGAGGAATCAGGGGTCAAACTACCATCTGGAGATGCTTTTCCTCTCTGAGAGACAGACAGATTTTTCACATCAACAGTGAGCTCATTGCCAAATCCTGCAAATTGAAACGAATGTCAGAAAAATAAAATTGTTACAGATCCCTGTCAAATCATGTAGAACTTCAACTGCAAATACAACAGCAATAGAAGGGAAGACCTTCATCTTCAAACTTATCCCACTCTTCATCCCAGACAGCAGCTCCCTCTGGAATTCCAGGTTGCCAACCTTATAGGCATTGCATGTGAAATATCCGAAAAGATCTCTAATTAGTAAATCGAATTGTTTATATTTCAAGAAAAACTAAAGTGTCATTCCAAATACAACAAAAATAATTGGTATAGTAATTAACATACATCAGAAGTTACTGTCCTTCTACTAAAGCAACCAGAGAAATCATAAAGATCAAAAACAACATGACAAATTAAACCCTCAGTCCCTCACGGTTCCATGCCAAAAGAGAATCTAAACAGACATTAGCCTCCCAAATGACCGTGAAGATCAGTGGAAAGTGTAAAATTTTTCGCTCCAAATTCTGAAAGGCTATAAATGAGGTAACCCATCCATTCCCCACCTATTTTTATTGCCACTTATCAACTCAACACATGCTTTAAGAAGTCAAAAGCAAAAAGAGAAATATGGAAAAACAGTGTTAAATTGCTTCTTTAGCAGATCCTATTGCTTTTAAATTATTAAGCAGAAGGGTACACATTGGAAAGTTACGAGTGAAATGATCTTGACTTTTTCCCATGGTACTATTTTAATTAGGAGCTTTGACTAAAATGGAAAAGCAAAAAATTGTGGATAGGGCCTTAGAGGGAGTAACCATGTAGTCCACAAGCCATAGAACAAACACAAACATAGGAATAAAGGAAGTAATATATCATGACATGACCATGAAGATCAATATAAATAGATCACCAAACACAGAGACAAACATGCTCGAGAAAAATAATATCTCACTCAGTCTATCACACTAAATAACTTTTGAAAGGAAGCATTGAACTTTGAAACAGAAGGTATGCTATAATATACTTCAAGAAGTTGAACCGAAGAGTAAAAGTGCATGGGAAAACACAACACATGATGACAAGATCATTATGCTACAAAACAGGTTTGTACTCAATGGGAGTTGTGTAGAGGAACATTTTTCTTTCTTTATTTAAAAAAAAAAAAAGGTTCAAAAAGAGTGAAAGGTACCCATGGGAAGCTCAATTACTGCAGTTGATTTAACATCATATCCATGTTTCTTGCATCGTTCAGTCAGGGCTTTCATTAGCTCCTCAAGATCTGATTGTATGCGGTCAGCACGGACCTATACAAGCCATAAATGCCTCGGTGTTAGAGAATTTTACTTCGATTCTCCAAACATTTCATATACTTGATCAGTCTATATTTACCTGAAGGATACCATCTGCACTGCCCCCTTGTTCCATGTTAACAATAGCCTGCTGCAACTCCCTCCTCCTCTCCTAAAAACAAGACAATTATCACATGACAATTGCAAAAGTTGGTGAAATAAGAAAAGGCGGCTGCTGAGGGGTTGTAAGACCAGCACACCACATGGTAACAAATGGCCAGTAGGCAAGAGGCTTTAGCCCTAGGTTAATTTAAGGAAAGAATGGATGAAGGACAAAACAGATTGAAACACATATAAATTTAGGATGAAAATGAAGAAAAAAGGAAGAGAAATATGACATCAGAAATGTGAAACAAAGCTTTAAAGTAAATAAGTCATCTCTCTCATCCTGGCAAAAGATGATGCCTTGACAAACACTAAGACATTAAGTTGAGGAAGTCAATAGGAAAAAATCTTCAGGCAGGGAAAATTTATGGGAAGAACCCTCTGTACAACAAAGTAATGTTAAAACCAACACAACTGTTTTCAAGGGTTCCAGAAAACTCAAAACCTCCAAACCAACTCAAGGTCATTTTCCCATAAAAGAAAAAGTAACCATTACCTGAATCTCACGAAATTTTGCATCCTCAATTGTTAATTTGGCAGCTATTTCTGAAACTTGTTTGTATTTCTCCTCATATTTCTTTGCCAATATTTCAGCCTGCAATGTAAATTGTAAGCCGGAAACCAATGAAAATCACATCCATATAAATGAGAGGAACACTTCTTCAGATTTTCGACAATACCTCACGCTTATCAGCAATTGCCCTTTCCATGATTTCATTTAGTCTATTATCACACCTACTTTTATACAGGACCTGACAAAAGCAAGAATGTAAGGAAGATGAAAGTTGGATGAGAATGGTTGTGCTATGAAGTACCAAATTATCCCAGCTTTTGTGTACAATTTAACTCACCACTTATAGCCCTTGAATGTGGAAAGATTTAAACACAGGCATTCAAACTCAATGAGAACAATTTTTGAATTATTAATGCAGTACTTGTAAAGGAAAACCTTTCAGTAGGCCAACATAACCTAACAAGCGTCTTATCTAGGAGCTTAAACTAGTCATTCTAGTTTCTGAATAAGATCCATGATAAGCAGCTTTACTGCAGGTTTAATCTTGCATCAGTACCAAGCAGAGATCAATTCAGCATTTTTTAAACAAACTGAGATTTTTAAATACATATTTGATTTTCAGAAGACCATAATTAAAGGAATGAGAAAAGAAAATACTCACAAGTTCCTGCATTTTTTCGCGGTAGAACTCAAGCTTCTCCTTGGAATCCAAAATCACCTTTTCTGTTCCATCAACCTGCCAAAATGTCAAAGAAACAATTTTGTTATTACCCTGCTGAAAAGAATATAAACAATTAAAAAGCCAGGTTAGATAAAAAATACTTTACAGAAGTGAATAAAAAGCTGTCCTCAAACTCTCACCAAACTGGAGGAAAAATAGAGAAGGACAAATCATAAAAGGGGCCACACACCCGCATGTGTGTGTGTCACTAGAAAGAGAGAGAGAGTATTTGAGCTTTATTCTAGAAGATGCCATGCCTTTATTCCATCAGCCGTTGCACCTTGGGCTGCTCCATTCACTGAATTCTGCTCGCCATTATCAAGTTGGGTTGCAAAGGAATCATCCAAAACAGGTGCTCTTGACTTTTGTTGATTGGACATTGCAGTAGTATCAGCTGAGGCATTGGGGGGAATTGGAGGTCTGAAACCAGTTGAAGGAGTCATTGGCTGGGCACCCATCCCTGGCTGCTGTCCAAAACCTAACAGAAAAATTGTCATTTATCAAGAAATCTTGGATGACAACAATGAAAAGGAAGAGATACATAAAGATATTAGAAACAATCCAAACTAATACCAGGATTGGGACCCCAAGCTGCATTTCCATATGAAACATTGGGTTGGCCTGTCATGGACAAAAGTGTCTCATCAAACATAACATTGCTAGGGAGTGCAGATGGAAGAGGACGACCTTCCCTGTACCGCTCCATCAAATAGAGAGCAAAGCAGAACTCTCTCAAAGAAAGCATACTATCACTATCCTGATCAGATAAGTCCCAAACCTGCTTTAACACCTCTGACAAAAGACAAAAGACAAAAGTAAAAGTTTTAACATGTTTACCCAAATAACAAAGGTCTCAAGTAAGATCAATCCTGGAAGTTTTCAAAGAAACATAGCATCCATGAAGCTTAATCAGTAAGATGCCAAACAATGTGCAAACCATGCCAAGAAATTGTTATTGCAACAAGGATTTATGGAAACATACACTATTTGGGAAAAAAAATCTAAAGGAATCATCACCCTAGCAGCAAAAGGAAAAATTTGTACCAACTTTCCCTTCATATTCAAAAAATTCAGCATCGTAAAGCTAGTCAATCACCAAATAACTGACCTCACAGTTTTTCACAAATAGAAAACTCCAGTTCACTACCCAAAACCTATCAGACCAAAAATCTTTATAATCAGCATAATTAAAAGTAAGCTCTTATTAATATAATTTCAAATGCTATGATAATATTTTAAAAAAATAGCAAAAAATTACAAACGAAATAGATGAACCATCCAGGTCATGCATCATATTCATACGTGATCAAGAGATTTAAATGATGACAATATAGGAAAGAACCATACCTCTAGGTAGCCTCCAACTCAAAAATAGATTCCTTGCCTGCTCACCAGTTATTTTTCCATCTCTGTCAGTGTCCACTTCCATGAACACTTTTGTATATTTCTGAACATCAGATGGTTTCATTTTTGGCCATGGAACCTGGGAACTGTTTGAAGCAGCATTCACAGTTCCCACAGAAATCCCAGATGACGTAATAGAGGAGGAACTTGGGGATGAAACCTGTTGACCTGGGATCAAAGATGAGTGTGCCCTTTGACTGCCTGCAGACTGCATAGAAAAAGCACTTTGCAATGAGTCAAGTGAGTTGGACTTAACAATGGGTTGGGCCCCACTTGAAGCTGGTGTAATCACTGATGAGGCAGGTGCACTGCTAGAAGAAAAAGTTTGTGCAGATAATTCTTGTTTTGGCGCAGATGAGGTTGCAGAAAATGCATCACCTCCAAATGCTGAGTCAGAAGCAAACCCATTTCCAGAAACAGCCAATGCTTTAGAATCATTAGCTGCAGACAGGGAAGACATTGAAAACGCAGTTTGCGGCTTTGATGCAGCCGAAGGTGTTGACGGGGTCACCCCTTGTGGCCCAGTTGAAGCTCCAACTGTCCTTCCAGCAAGCCAATCGCTTGAGATGTTTTGATTTGTGAAACTGGGACCAGTAGCACCAGTGGGCACGGATTGAAGTGGACGGGCAGTAGAACCAGCCAGCATGCCTTGAGTTTGACCAACTATACTACCTCCCCTAGAGAACTCTGGAGCTGCAATACCTTGAGGAGGACGGGGGGCAGTACCAGCAGGCATGGTGGGTCTCATTGATGGATTTTGTTGAGAAGGAAAATACTGCGGGCTCATACTTGCATTTGGAACTCCTGGTCCTCTGAACCCAGGATTTGGAGAGGCTGTTTGAACAGCTGCACCAATCTGTGGAGCAGATGTGGCAGGAAAATTAATTTGTGGTGCTGGAATTTTTGCTGCAGCCGGACCATATAATGCTGCCTTTACAATGTCTGGTGTCAATTCACGCCTTTGTGCTACAGTCACGAGCTTGAGAGCGTTATAAAATTCTTGCTTACTGAGGAAACCACTATGGCTCTGATCAGCATGCATCCATATCTGCAGTCATAGGATGAATTGATCTAAATGGATCCGTAACATCAAATGCCTTGCTTAATTAAGTTCTCCGTTTTCTCCCACTCACCAAAGAACCCCTATCCCCTAGCACACACACTAAGCAAAAGACCCAAAAATGAACTAAATATCCAACAGGACTTACCTCCCAATTGATACCTCATAATGTAAGGACACTACACATAATCAAACAACATTGCAGAGGCAGCATAATAACTTTTTCACTAGGAAACGCCTGTGTACTCAATTAATGCAGTGTCATATTACCATACTAAAAGAAGATCCTACATGGTTACAAGTAGACAAACAGAATAAAAAAAGATAGTGTAAAGGAAACATGAGTCACAACAAAGAACATATAACAAGTCACATCTGTAGCAAGCCAACTCCAAGGCCCGAAAATCAAAATTTCCAATCCCCTAACACCACCACATTCCTCGTATGAAATCCACCATCAGCCACCAAATGCTACTGAAAGTACCCCCAAGGCCGAAGGCATGGCATCTCTTAGTGTATCACAAAATCAAATCACTTTTTCTTCTCTATGAAACTATAAATATAGTGATCTACTATTCATCAACATGTAGCCTGTTTTACACCAGCTTTGTTTCAGAGTAACAGACAGTGCATTAACAGAATCTAGAACAAAATAACTGGGACTGGTTCAGAAGCTTACAAAGGTGAGTTTAACCACTTAAAGCATCCATAAGAAACATAGTCACAAACACCAGATAAGTACCACTTTCAGGATATATAACATTGTGCTCTCAAGTGCAACTAGAGCCAACAGGACATGTATTTCAATACTTTCCAAGCTTAATAGTAACACCGTCCAAAAGGAGACTATCGAAAACCTAACTACTTGATAAATCCTTGACGTGCAAGGAACAAAATCCACAAGAGCAAAGGACAAGTTCGTTAAGAGACACCTAAAGTAGGACAGTGACAATAGTACAAAAGAAAAACACCGGCAAATTACATTTGAGTTATTGAGACATTTCACCATGCTACAACCAAATTCAATCTAACCTATATTGGGAAAAAGTGAGTTTGTGGAATTCCGATTCTAATAAGAAATGAACTGCAAGAGAGAGAGAGAGGAACCTGGGCGAGGACTGGTTTGGGCAAACCGGATCCTTGAAAGAAAGCAACAGCCTCAGCTCCACTAATCCTGCCATCTCCATCCAAATCTGCTCTCCTAAAGTACACTTCGAATTGATCCTGATTTGGCCCCGCCATTTCAACGCCCCAAACAAAGAATCAAGCGAATTCTAAACTAGCTATCTCACTCTCCTAGATCAGACAAGGAAATCAAATCCAGATGCAGATCACAAACTCAAATGCACAGGAATTCTACAAGTATATCATTTATCACAACAGGTTATAAAAGAATCGAAACAATGGATGCTAAAAAAAAACAAAAAGGAAATACAACAAAAGGTATAAAGAATTTAGTCGGTAAAGAAAAATCAGACAGTCGGGACAAATTGGGAATTTGGCTTTTTGGTGGTTAGATCGAGGAGGGTGAGGCCATGGAAGGAATAGCACTGAGAGATGAAGTTCGAGATACGGGGATCGGAGAGACAGAGATGATGACGAAGCTTTTGTTCTCCTCCAAATATGAGTATGTGGGCTCTCCCTCTCGCTCGATCGCCAGGAACTGAGACTGCTACAGAAGCGCTCCAGTTTCTTTTGGGGAGGATTTTGGGTCAGGCGTGTGGCCCAAAATAGTTAGGATCAAAACCCAAGATCCCACCTGAAAGGCCCATCCTCCAATTGCCACTCATTCGCTATTTAGCCGTGGGGAGAAATTTTTCTATTGTAACGATAGAACTTTTAAAATTTTTAATTTATACCGAAAGTTTATTTGAGTTTCTAGACAAATTTTTTTAAAAAAAGTTCTCATTTGTGATAACGAATATTTAATGAGATTTTTTCATATTCCCAGCTCATCCTTAAATAATTCATAAAATTTTAACAAATAATTATATTTTTTTTCACATACATCTTTTTTAATTGATTTTGATTTTTTATATTTTATTTTTTAATGAATAAAAAATATTTTATTTTTATTTTCTATTTCAAAATTATGATTTGGTTTATAAAGTTATTTTTTTATTTATTAAAATAAATAAAATATTATCAAATAGTTTTCTACATCTTACAACACTTTTCGCAATTAAGCTTGCGAAAAACTAATTTAGTTTCTCTTTACGACACTGTTGCATTACATCATGACCCAAACATCCCTTAAACCAAAAACTCTAAATAGTACTAAATTCTCATCTTCAAAAAGACCGATAACGAGGCTTGACTATTCCAATTGCAGCAGACAAGGCCTTGGAAAATGGAATCCAACATTAATTTGTGCTTCCTGCGAAAAAATAAGTTCCCCAAAGCAATCAAGAAAAGTTGGGACAAGGGATTTGACAGTGGTAACTACTAACTACTCCTTCAGCCGTCTTTTTTTCTCTGTTGGCTGTCATGTATTTTTCCCTTCAGAATTCTTGTTAATATTCATTTGCTAAAAGCCCATGGATCATCTTGCAAGTAATTTAAGTGTTTAAACTATTTCCAATTTACAGGATTGTTACTGCAGCTCCTTAAAAGTACAGCCATTCAAGAATCATGTTCTCGTTGAACTAGCCTATCATGCTCTATCTAATTTAGATGCTAAAATCCATTTATAGTAGACATTCACCCGCGGATGTTACCTCCTCTGCAACAAATAACCAAAGCCAGGCTCCAGTATCGCATGAATGGAGTCACATGCTCAATCAGAATAGGTATCAAGATTTTGTCCAGGAACAAAGCTGCGAACATATCCCTCACTGCAGACTAAGAACAATCATTTTGAAAAGTATTAAACGAATGAAATGAAACGGGAAAATGCCAGAAAAGAGCTAAAGTTTATCTCATTAAAATCCAATGGGTTGTTCGTACATAATAAAAGTTTTGTGACTAGAAAACAAATTTTGAAGACAGCTCAGTGGCCAAAATATGCATTATTCCCCACAAATTACCAAAAATTATTCATTCATGCAAGTGAAGAAAGCAATTACAAACATTTCAATTCTTAAGCTGCTTTAACTCTTCTGACTGTTTCTTTGGGCAGACGTAACAGGTAAGAAACAGAACATTTTATCTGGATACTTCCAAGAGATTGTTTCTTCAAACATAATTTAACTACTACATATTAAGCTTTCAATGCAAGTATATTGAAAATATAGTAACAATTCCCTTGTATTAATTCCAAACTATGAAAATGGAAATTTTTCTCATGAGATGAACTACTCACATAAAGATAAAGGAAACGCTTCCCAATAGTGAATTTCAAGTTGAACTCCAAATGCAGGTAGACACAACAGATTCTACATTGAGGAGAAAAGACTAGGTGTATAAACAAATATACAACTATAAAATGACAAATAAAATGTGGGATGAAGCATTCTATAAAGTACATTCCTCATAGATCAAATGTGCTAATAAAAGTGACATTTTAAAGCAATTTCGAATTTCAGAATTATCGTCCAGCATTTTAATACCGTGAAACTACATACTATCCAGCACATTAACCAGAAAAACACAATTTGAGATATTAACTGCCGATGCAATGATAGGAACCAAAAAACTTTAATAATTATTACTATCATAAAATCAAAGTACTAAAGTTAACAGGATGCTTAAAGGACAAAGTCTAAAAAATTGAAAAAGACAGAGAGCAAGCAAGGATTCTAGAAAGGCCTCATAAACTGAACAAGGACTTCAGAAATGGCATTGCAAATGAATGGCAAACCTAGCAGCCAACTTAGTGAAGATATCAGGTGTAATTCTCCCTAGTAACACAATACTTCACAATGCCAATGACTTAAGTGGGTTCTGAAACCCAGAAATTTACAAGGACAACATGCTAAATAAGCAGCAAGAATCAGCAGATAGTGCTACCAAGACCAATTATCTTCAATCTAGAGAATGAACACTGTAAAGTTGAAGGAAATAAATCCAGAGAGAACGCAACAAATTGAGGGGTCAACTATCCTTACCGAGTAGAAATAGAAGATAAATAAAGCCATTTACTCCTTCCAATGAAATATGGTGTTATCTTACCAGGCCCGTCACAGAATCATGCATATATGTATATCTTGCTTTGGCAAACTTGAGTTTAGCCATCATGAAACCAAGGAGCTCACAAGCTTTTTGGATAATCCGCATGCAAACCAAAAAATCATAGAATCAATACATGTACCTGCACTCAATAGAATAGTTTGAGAAACCTCAGATACAGACTATAAGAATACCACTAAGTGATACAAACTAGTTGAATAATATAGGATAAGCACAAAGGCAGACTTTACTTGCCCTAGTCACGGATAAATGTGCCAACTTAAAAATGCCAGCCGTTAGCACGCCAATATCTTCGAGCATTTTCATCACGGCGAGCATTTTTAATCTTCAAAAATAACTTGTAAGCCTTCTCTACTTCGTTTGAAGCAAGTAGTTTGTTATTTAATTTGCTATATAAAACTCTGCTTGGGCAAAACCCCTTGCGCAAAGCCTCCTCCATAACAAGCACTGCATTTTCAAGGTGCCCTATGTTGCAAAGTCCATTAATGACATGCTCATAAACTTCCATATCAGAAGTATGACCGCTTTCTTGCATCTCATCCCATATATTTAACAGCATTCCACATTTACCAAATCTGGATAGCCGCATGAGCAATAACTTATAGGCACTAAGTGATATTTTACAGCCAAATTTCCTTGCTTTCTTATAGAACATCATAGCAGCGTAGGGCGGACCATAGCTGCATAAAGGTTCAACAAAAGAGGTTAAAGTCCCTGTAGTGGGAACAATCCCTTGAACTAACATCTCGTCAAAAATTTCAAGAGCATCAGCCACATTTTGAGCTTTAAGAAAAGCAGAAATCAATTTCGTGTAGGTATCCACATCAGGGTCAGAGTTACTATTTAATAAACCCTTGTAATACTTCATACATTCATCAAAATTCCCAACAGAAATAAAATTAGAAATCATTGCATTGTAAACTCTAGTGTCTGGAATGCATCCTTTCTCCTTCATATGATCAAAAATCTCAACAGCATCATCAATCCTTCCTGCTCTTCCTAAGCCCTCAATAAGATAACTGAAAGTTGAACAGTCTGGAGTAAATTCATCTGCTATCATTGCTTTCAATATCCTCTCTATCTTACTAACTCTACCTAATTTTGACCACCCACTTATCATGATATTGTATGTATCACAATTGAACTTTACCTTCCCATTTACAGCATTGAACAACGAATTTGCAGCACCTACATGAGCTCGTCGACACAAACACTGTAAAAGCACATTCAAAGACTTAGTATCACGCTTCAATCCAAGCTCTTCCAAGTTCTCGAACGTTTCTATAGCTTTTTGCACACGCTGAGCCCTGATGAAACTGTCCATTACAATTGACAGTGTCTCCACATCAGGTTTTATGCCTTCTTTCACCATATCATGCAAAGTTTCAATCATAAACTTAAAAAATTTCCTTCTACCTAGTGCTTTAATGATTATGTAGTAACTGTGGATGTCTCTTGCTATTCCCGGCTGCTTCATTGCCCAATTGAAAAACAAAACCATAGCTTCACCGCCTAAATTTCCTATATTCACGACCTTAGCGATTATATCGATGCTTAATTCCACGGGAACATTTGATAATGCATGTTCAATTGCAGTCTTACCCCTCAATTTTTGAAGAAAAACCCCTCGCAATTTCTCTTCAGGCAATAAATATTCATCAACAGCTCCACTTTCTATTTGTTTCGGCGGATAACTCTCCCTGTACGGATATGGAACGATCGCGTTGCTATGAGAAAATTGAAACAAGTCGGAGAGTTCACCAAAAACGCGACGCTCGTCGACGGTAGACTGGTTGCTTATTTGATTAAACGACGGTTCCTTTATGGAGGAATCTGAGAGAGTTGAGAATGAAAATGCAGAAGAGAACGAATTAATGCAGGGCAAATGGTTCCTGGCTCTGTTAAAACTCAAAGACACCCCGTGGAGGTGATGGAAATGAAACCCCATGGAAAACCTCTTCAGAGAATCAGAGTTGCTGGTTTTGATCGTCTGACAAACAAATTCTTCCAGTTCTTTTTTTTTTTTTGTCTCAAAAATAAAAAATAACAAAAAAAAAATCACCTTTTTTTCTTTGCCACCATGACTTATAGGGGTCCAATGGACTACCGTCCCACGCCCACAAGTCCAGCCCAATTTGGGGCCGAAATGGAAAATTGATTTTAAATCATAATCTCTATTAAATTATTATATAACTAACAATTTATTTCAGCTTTAAAATAAATTTAAAATATTAAAATATATAAAGTAATAAATAAATAAGTGTACCAGGCCGATTACGGACTCCAAATTTAAAATGTTTTTTGAAAGCACTTAAAATTTAAAAAACTTGATAAATTTTTTGTTTTTGAAAGGCTANACCAAATTGATATATATATATATATATATATATAATATATATATATATATATATTCAAAATTTCCCATATTGGACATAACTAATTACTTCTTTTTTGTATTATTAATCTACTTATTACATGTTATATTGTCAATTTATCAGTTTTTAGTTTCAATTTTTAATTCAATCTTTCAAAAATATAAACTTTACAAACTTCACCTAAGAAATTTTTTCTCACAATTCCTGCTCCTTTTTATTTTGACCCTTTTATTGATAGTCAAAGTTCCAGAGTCCAGCCAGATTTATTTGGGCCATTGGGTTCATTTGCCGAAAACTTCGTGAGGCACTTTCCACATATAGTTTCAAAAAATAGCAGCTTTCCTAGTAGTCATTGGGTCGGTTAGGCCCCCCGATGTATTGGGCTCTTTTATAAAAACCCTTCATCAACACAAAATTCTCAAATTCATTCATAAAAGAAAAAAGAGAAAATTATTTAATTCTTATACCATATCTTATCAACAAATATATTTTATGAAAAATTACTAGTTACAATAAAAAAATTTATTTTGTCAATAGATTTAATGCAACAATTTCGATGCTGTTTGTTGATTAAAAATTAAACTTGTGTGCAACAAAAAGACTTGGCCATACAAAAACATTCAATCTTCAATTTTGGATCAAATTAAACATGCTATGTATATGTTAAGTTGTGAGCGAAAGATCGATAATCTCAAATTAATATGCAATTAAAGGTATTAGATTTTTCATTTGTCAATGGTAGACAGATTTCTATAAGGTACATGTGTATAATTTCACAAAGATATCATATTAATTAAGTTACAATTCATATCATAATTATAACAATTAATCAACCTTAACTTGGCCAATAATCAAGGACTCAAGGCTAATGATGAGAAGCTATAGATAGTATAATATATTATGTTGAACAGTACTTTTATTTTATACATATTTAGCATTAACTTTACTTTCTTTTTTATTAGTACAAGAAGTGAAGGGTTCCAATCTAAAATTTTTATTCATAAAGAGCTGGATTCGATAACCTTGGCGTTGGAATTGCAACCAGTGGATTCTTCAACTTCAAAACAATCCCAAACTTCTCTGTAGTATCTAACTTCTTACCCTCTGGCACTTTCCAATCAAAAGAATGCAAGAGCGTGGCAATTGAATATAAAACCATCCTCTCAGCCATTGCTATTCCAGCACAGCTTCTTCTGCCAGACCCGAATGGAAAATAATTGAAGTCACTCCCACTAAAATCCCATTTGCTGTTCAAAAACCTGTCAGGGTTGAACTCCAACGGATTTTCCCAGACAGAAGGGTCCCTGTGAATTGCCCAGGCGTTGACGAACACCCTACAACCCTTAGGGATAGCGTACCCGCCAACTGTGCAGTCTGCACTCGGGCTGTGAGGGACTAGGAGAGGGAGGACTGGGTGCAAACGCAATGATTCTTTCATAATTGCAAGTAGATATGGTAACTTGTGAACGTGGGTTTCTTCCACAATGTTCTCCTTGCCAACTGCTTCATCCAATTCTTGCTGTGCTTTTCTCATGACTTCTGGCTTGTTCATGACTTCAGCTAGTGTAAACTCAATCGAGTTAGAGGATGTGTCTGATCCTCCCACCACCATATCCTGTCCAAACTCCAAAGTATTAAAAAGTCTATATATTGCTATGTCCCCCACCTTTCCAAGTTTACATTAATGGGCTTTGATATTTTCACAGCCATTACTCGATTCTAGCTCTCACTTTCATCATTACCCATTCATCTAGAAATGAGAGAATGAGACTGAATGTGACAGACAAGTTAGTTTTTTTTTTTTTTAAATTGAGAATGAAAATTGACAAATAAAAAATTCAATAAGCTGGCTTTGTCTTTTTCATCCCTTCTTTGGTATATACAACATTAATATAGGATATCATAATGAGGAAGTTGTACTATGATCACTGTGGTTTTATGCTAGGAAAGTTGTATTATTGTATCTATTTTTTTGTTTTCACATGTAATTAAAAATCATGATTTTTTTTCTTAAATATTACTTGTACCAATGAAATAGAGAATTTTATCTATTTAGGTATATTTTAATTTTTATCTAATTAGTTTAAAAATAAATAAATAAATTAGAAAAAATATTAAAATTAAAATAAAATTAAAAAATTTCGACAAATTTTCAATAAACTTTGCAGTTATCGTAATATTATAAATTTATAACACCTAGAATACCAAATTCATTTTTGAAAAAAAAATTTCAATTAAGAATAGTTTTTCATTGATAAACATTCGATGATTACTTAAAATTTTTCATTTTAAAGAAAAGGTATTATCAATTTAGATATTTACAAAAAAAATTTCTATAGATTTTTTTGTGAAAATTCTATTGGAAAAAGGCATTTCTTACAAAAAATTCCATTATAAAAAAGTCACTTTAAAATGTGAATAATTCGATATATCAGATGGTGTACAGTCAACAACTAACAGTTCATAGTAAGAACTAGAAATGTCTAATACTCACCAAGAGCAACGCTTTGATGTGGTCCATGGTCATTGGTGTCTTGGAATCTTCCTCATCCTTCAACTGTAATAGAAACTGTAAAAAGTCCTTAAATTCCACTGTTGTGCTCCCACTTTCTCTCTCAACCCTCAGCCGTTGATCAATTATTTTATCAACGATCCCATTCAACTTCTCCACTGACTTTCCCATACGTTTGATTAGACCTTGCAAATCAAGGGGGGCCAGGACTGGGAAAAAGTCTGAAATATTGGGCAGACCAAATATCTCTGTCACTTCTGAGATGACGTGCCTGAACTCCGCACCGAGGCTCGCCCTGGCGTCACCCTCCACCGTCCCACCCCATAACATACTGGTGACCACATTCAATATAGTTAAAAACATTTGCTCACCGACGTTTACAGGCGATCCGGTCTTACTATGTATATAACCCACGGTTTCTCGTACTTCTCTACGGCGAAGCGAATACACTTTGTCCAAAGTAGCATTGCTAAGCATCTTGAGTACACAAATCTTTCGTAACATCCTCCATTCAGGACCGTAGGGGTTCCACGCTATATCACGCCCGCCCGTTACTAACATAGCAGCCGCAGGCACATCACGGTTGGCAAACACGATGTCTTGGTCTCTAAGTACTTCCCGGGCGGTGGATGGGGAGGTCACCAGGATCCCAATCTTGCACCCAAGCTGGAGTTTCACGACAGGCCCGTAGGTACGAGCTAGTTCGGCGAAGTAGGAGTGAAGGTCAGGTTGAAGGAAGGGAAGGTTTCCCACCAAGGGGAGGCCGCGAGGGCCTGGTGGGGATGTTGGCTTCCCCTTGTTCTTAGATTTGATGTACATCCATGTATACCAAAAAATTGCAAAAACACCAACAAGGGTGAAGAAGAGGCGTGAGAAATCATCAATTCCGTTGGTATTCTTGCTTAACCATGACCATATTTTAGAGTAAGAGTAGTCAAAACGGACAGAACTTGGGATGAGAGTCATGGCAAAGGAGTAACAAGGTAGAGGTTGCAAAAATGTGGTAGGAAATTGTGCAAAATTGGCCTTTATATTTGTTCTGTAGCTAAAAGTTTGAAAGGATCCTCACCTTTCGTTCTTGGTTGGAGTATGGCAAAGGGGTTTAACAGGGTGGATAAGATCCACATCTATTTTACGTGCATTTGTACGCTCAACCCAAAAAATCATTTTCCTATTTTCTCCTTCGCTCCCACTACGTCAGAACGGACATAGTTTGACCGAAACTAGTTCAATTAAGTCGAAATTAAAGGCTCAAGCCACCTTCCTTCCTTTTTCTTGAAAGACAATGGTATTTTACTAAAAATTATCAATTTCTTATTCCATCTATAGCTCTATAAGAAAAATCTTCCCTATGGGCTTCAATTAAGTACCATCCGAATTTGTCAATTGCATAACACATGGCGTGTAATTGGAATGGCTCTATTTGTGAAATTCCATTCATATGAGTTTTCATCTGCTCAATGTTGGCCTACTCCTGCAGTTGGCATGCACCATATGCTACTTTCAATTTCAATATATTTTCATTCCAGTCAATGTTCTCTATTTTTCTTTTTTTTTTTTTAAATGGTCGGCCAAGCGAGCCAACCCGAGTTCCACAAATTATGTCGCCCATAAGTCTTGATAGCCATACAGCACCCACCAGACGAGGTTGAGCGTGGCATATTTAGCCAACCGTACCCTTTTTTTTTTTTTTCTTTTTCTCTTTTCTCTTTTCTGGTAATAAATTTTTTAGGTTCTATGACCTTTCTTTTTATTTTTCTCTCTCTTAAAATTTCTTTACTTTACCATACATCTAACTTCCTATTTGATTTTCTACATCTAGCCATCCAATTTGTATTATGTTCCATATATAATATGTCAGTATATTTATAACATAATGGTTGGAACAAATTTTAAATTTATTTAAAAAGTTTTAAATAAATTTTTAAATTTTTATCATGTTTAATCAAGCTCATATATTTTTAATTTTGGTTAAATGAGTCATTGTAACTAATAAGTAATTAATTATCGTTATTTAAAATATCATTTGTCATTTTATATCTATATAATATTTACGTAAAAAATAAAAAATATCATATGATCATGTAATTATCTCATATTAACATGTTATGTTATTATTTATTATAACATATTAATATATTATAATAATATTATATAGTACAAAATAACAAATAACATTCTAATTAATAATAATTAATTATAATATTTTATTTAATTTAAATAAAAATATAAATAACTTGATTAAATATAATAAAAAATATTCATTTAAATTTTTTTAAATAATTTAAGGATTTCTTTACGAATTATGTCTATAATTATTTCTATGCTTATTCTATTTGTAAGATAAAAAAAACTTATTATATTTTTCATTGTGTTATGAAAATGTTATTATCTAGCAACCAAAATTAATTTAACCTTTATTTATGACTTTTGTTTTGAAAAAAACCACTTTCAACACGCAGAAGATCAATATGTATAAATATATAATATAATATAATATAGTTTTTTTAAAGAGAGAAAAAATATAGGCCGATCTTTAATTCAGAAGAGGCCTAAACATTTATAACGACACGTGGCGAAGAATTGAGCGTGATGAAAAAGCTAGTGCTCCCACCTCTCCAGGTCCAGTTCCAAATTAGGCTCTTTTCACTACCCGATGGGCTTCTGCTTACCACGGGCTGACTGGCGAAGGGTGATTTTACTTCTGTCCCTTTTTATTTTGTTCAAAAAGCAGCAGGAATGAAAAAAGAGAAAGCGCCACTATCGAAAGCAATTCGCCGAAAACTCCCGCCAAAAACTCATTTCCCACTTCAAAATCCCTAGTCTTAAACGTCCATGTACGTTTCCATCCACTCTCTCTGGAACCCAAAGAAATGACGTCTGCAGCAACCGGGGCCAACATCAATCCTAAAACTGTGTATCATATTGCAGGAATTCCGGTGGAATTCCCGTACAAGCCGTACGGGACGCAGTTCACCTTCATGTACAGAGTCATATCAACCCTGGATCGAGCTCAGAAAGACGGTCATTGTCACACCTTACTCGAGTCGCCCACCGGTACCGGCAAATCGCTATCGCTTCTTTGCTCCACTCTGGCCTGGCAACAGAAGTATAAGCTCAAGAATCTCCAAGGCTGTTTGTCTCACTCCACACCTGCACCGGAGGCCATCACCGATCCTCTCGGTCACGGCGGTGGTTTTATCCCAGAAACGCAACCTTCAAGTAAGTTATTATTTTCTCAGCATGATCTCCGGTGTTGCTCAGGTTTTGACTTCGGATAATCAGTAGTGTTCGTTAATATTGAACATTGCATGATGGACCTTGATTATGTCTTAGGCGTTCCTCCATCAGGGATTTCAGAGCCACCTCAACAATCAGCAAATAGCAAGAATAAGAAGAAAAAGTTGGCTCCTACGATATATTATGCTTCGTAAGTTTTATTTTATTTTATTTGTCTTAAAATGGTTTCTCTCCGAGGTCATTGCCATTTAAGCTCTCTTTCTTTTCATTTCTTGGTATCAAGCCATCATTCAAATATGAATATGGCTCTCAAATAATCTGAATTAGTACTTGTTGTCAAAATTTGTTACCTAGCAGCAGTAACGGAATTTATAATAGATGGTGTATGTCGAGTAAACGGGATACTATAGATTATTTCATTCATTTTTTGTGATATAAAATGTTAATTTTGGAGTTGGTATTATGTTTGAACTTTTTGATGGTTTAAGCTCTTATAATCTCTGATAACTGAGCCAACATTCTTAATGCACTGATCAGTATAAAGAGCTACAGGAACTTGTACAATTGGATGTGGAATTGGTACTTAAATACTGTGGTTTCCCATTAATATCAGGAGGACACATTCACAAATTTCTCAAGTGATTCGTGAATACAGGAAAACTTCTTACCGAGTGCAAATGGCGGTATTGGTATGTTTTACCCAATCTTCATTGACTTTTTCTTCTTTTTTTTAGTAGGAAAAAATTTTCATCGATAGAGGTTTTTTTTCAAACATGATTTTAGTTGTCATGTTTCAAAAAAACTTTCTATGTATATGCCATTATTCTAGGCATTATAATTCAAACTTATGGAAATTTTTGTTGACTTTCCATTCATTTAAAAATTTCTCAGGCCTCAAGGAAAAATTATTGCACAAATCCACATGTTCTTGGGAAGCAGAATATTGATGAAGAATGGTGCAGTTTTTGGACCTTAAAATTTCTTTTTATTTTCTCCTTTTGGTTTCTCTTTTTCTTCTCCCACTATGATTTCCATTACTTTTCCTACTAAAGATGCTACTTGAATTTGGCAGCAAGCTGCTTTTGAGCAATCGAGAGGAAGGATGTTTTGAATTTAAGTGAGTTGTTTCTCCGTTCAATATCCATTTATTGTGACTTGGCCTTGTTTGTCCATGATTTCACTGTCAATCTTGAAGTAAGAGTATAACCATAAGAAATTACCCATTACAAGCAGAAATATGCATAAAGTCAAATGTCATCCCTCACTTCAGAAAGGAGGCTGTCACGAGGCCCATGATATTGAAGATCTTGTCAAAGTTGGACAAATTGTTAAAGGTTTTTCTTTTCTTTTCTTTTTTTAAAGAGATGTTTCTGCCATTATGTCACTCTTCAAAATCATTCTGAGGGTTCTCTTCATTTCCCAGGATGTGCATACTATGCTGCACGTTCCATGGCTGATGATGCGCAATTAGTTTTTTGCCCGTATAGCTACATCATCAATCCTGTTATTCGAGGAGCAATGGATGTAGACATTAAAGGAGCCATTATAGTTCTTGATGAAGCTCAGTATGTCTCTGCTAACTTCCTCATTCGTTTTCTGATGAACATCTCTTTGAGTTCTGATAAATTTTGGCAGAAGCAAACATTCTAGATTATCAATTTAGTTTTTGAATAAGGAAAACAATTAATTATTTCTATGAATTTGCTCTGCACTTGAATTTGGCTGAGTTGGGGTAGTTGAATTTCCGTTTTTTGTGGGTTGAAAGCATTTGATGTACCATAAAGTTACATTATCTCTGACCTTTCAGTGCTTTTATATGGTTAAGGAAAGGCTCAAGTATGTCAACATTTCATTTTTACTTCTTTTGTAGTAACCGTATCGGTAGTAGATCTTTCTTCTATAATTTCCTAACAGAGCAGTGATCATGCAACTGTTTCCAATAAAAAAGAAAGGTTGCTAATTCCTCAGCCTAGAAACTGAGGTGGTGGGTGATATCCAAATTATCCAGTCATAGACTTCTTTCTTGGTGGGAATATAAGGTAGATGAAGGTTCTCCTTATTTCCCCTTGCTTTCTCTTATTGTAGTACACAAACTCCTCCAGAATCTGCAATCTCAGTGCCACTAGCAAAAAATCAGTTAGTTAAAGTTTATGATTTCCTGATGATTATATGGTGAATAATTCATGCTGCAGTTGATGTTGTGTTTCATTTTTGACATCTAAATAAAAAGATGTAATAGATTTGATTTTGTTTAGCCCAAGGCACGTTCTAAAGATCTCTTTAGAGTGCTAGCATCGTTGAAGTTTTGGAGAATGATTTGTCTACAATAGTCAGTGGATGCCTATTTGCTTGCCAAATTAGATGTGTAAATAAAGTCAGGTAGTTTAGAAATGAACTCTCATCCCATCTTGGATGACTGACTGAGATTTTATTTCCTTGTGTATATGAATTGTTTGGCAAGATCTGATATCAAAAGAGTTTCTCCCGTTACAGCAATATAGAGGATATTGCTCGTGATGCTGGTAGTGTGGATCTTGAAGAAGATGCTTTGCTCAGTACGTTAAGAAACTTTTGCTTCTAATTTATCATATGAGGATTCTAATTCTTATAGCAGTTATACATTATGGAAGAATTGCAGACGGAGCTAGAGCAGCTCTACATGATTGATGCCACAATTTACCAACCACTGTATGAAATGATACAGGTAAGGAACGTCATTTCTTGTGCAACGATCAGGTCTGACATAACATTAGTTAATTTTCATTTACAATAATTGGTGTTGTGGAAGTGTAGGACCTAATGGGTTGGATTGAGCAGAGGAAAAGCACGTTAGAAAAGCATGAATTTCGGCACTACTTCTCCTCGTAAGTTTTGCAAAGAGCTTCTTTATGTTGTAGTCATTCTTATCTCTCCTTGTGGGAGTGCCATTTTGGCCAAAGATAATTAAATAACCTTTATCTTTCCGTTTAGCACTCTTTACATTCTTGGTAACATCTACTCTAAGATCTGACAGTCTTGGACTAATTTTATGTAATGCCTGAGCTTTTCTAAGCTTGATGTACTCTGTAAATTGCATTATTTCTGCAATCAACATTGAAACTAGATTGGTAAATTATACTTTCTTATAGTCACTGTTCTTGTGTACAGGAACCTTTTTCTATTTGTTCTTTTCTCTGTTCTTCCCACTAATGAAGTTTTTTTTTTTTCATTTTTATACTATTTAAATGGAAGACACCGTCTTCATAAGATAACAGTTTTGGGGATGATATATGTTTTTCCTCTTATGACACGTTATGTTTTCTTTATAATAAAGAAATCAAGGGAACTATGGCAGTTTTCACCTTATTTCCTGCAAACAATATTGAAAGTTTTAAAGTAATTTTTGTTAGGTGTGACTCTTATGTTTGTTCCTGTTAGCATTTGATTTCCATGGTCTTTTATGTTTCTATAATCATATCTTACAGCTGGACCGGTGACAAGGCATTAAGACAACTCCAAGAAGCTAACATTTCACAGCAATGCTTCCCCATCTTGCTAGATTGTGCAACAAAGGTACCATACTCAACAATATTTTGAGTCTTGATTCTTACCGTTTTATACTGATTATGAACCACATTTTATTCAAGGCAATCAAAGCTGCTTCAGATACAGAGTCAGATGCACCTCATTTAAGTGGCATGTCTGTCATAACATTGGAAGGTACAATCATAATTTTTTTGATGTATGTACTCCAAGCTAATTAATAACCCTTGAAGTCTTAATATTGTGATTGACTACATCAACAAATGCATTACAGGGCTGTTCTCTTCACTGACATATTTCTTCTCAAGGAATGGTTCTCATATATTTGATTATCAGCTTGCTCTACAAAGATATGTTAAAAAGGATGGCGGTGAGTGGTTAATGAATTTATTACTATTTTTTATTCTGTCATTTTCATGTAGACAGTGCCTTTCTCGTACTGTGAGTAAACTTTCAAAGAAAATTTTAGCCGTGTTAATATTAGTGTATGAGATAGGTGATATTTGGGCTTTCAACATCTAATCAGATTTAAGTTGCTTAGCTTACAAAGAATTTGGATATGATAACAATAGGTTGGCATTTTAGCTATTGGTTTCAATTGTTATTTTTTCCCTTTCATTGCTATGAGTAAAAAAGTTTCACTATAGAACTCAGTTTTTGGTTATTGCCATAGTGTTTTCTGTTCTTTTGATTAAACTAGAAAGGTTATTGATAGTGTTTTGCATACAGAAAATGCTTTTGGCAATTGGACATGTTCTTTAAGTTTGTGGTGCTTGAATCCAGCGGTTGTTTTCAGAGACATTGCTGAACTTTCATTGTCTGTCATTTTAACATCTGGGTAAGAATGGTCCTTATTTGAATACTTCAGTTGCTGGCCTTGCATCAATGAACCTTCTCTACATCATAAAGAAGTATTTGCAGCTTTGTGCAAGCTGTTATTATCTTGTATCCAAAACTTTTCTAGCAAGTCACATTAACCAAGTCAAAGTAATAAAGCCATTAACTACTTCTAGCTATCTGGATGGATATCTTTTCCTGAAAGTACCCTTGTAATCTGATTGATAGCACATAATATATTCTGCCATCCCATCAGTGTGCCAACCTTTAAGAAGAAAGTTGCCATTTATGATGTCTGATACTGAGCTGCACTTAAGTGAAGGTTTTCATATTTTTGCTTATGTCCTTTTCCATTCACTGGGTTCTATGGCTCACTTGCATTTCCATATAGTGTTTTTGACTAGTAATTTCATTAACAATTTTCTGTAATCTAGGACATTGTCACCAATGAATTCCTTCTCATCTGAACTTGGAGTTCAGTTTGGAAACTGTTTGGAGGCTCCTCATGTTATTGATGTTAAATCCCAGGTACAAATTTTATTTTCCTCATGCCTATGATGCTCATCAATTCTTAATTCCACTGTTTTTTTGGTTATGAGTATCAACTTTTCTATTGCAGGTGTGGTCTGCTATAATCTCCCATGGTCCAGGTAATTATCGATTGGATGCAAGTTACAAAACAGCAGATACATATGCTTTCCAGGTATGTTGTATTTTGAGTCATTTTTTTTGTTTGATCAAGAATTAATTATTATTTGACCTTTGCATATATGTATTTGTCGTTCTGAAGGATGCACTCGGCAAATCCTTAGAAGAAATTTGCAAGATTGTTCCAGGAGGCTCTCTGATTTTCTTCCCTAGTTACAAGCTGATGGAGAAACTTTGCAAGCGTTGGCGTGAAACAGGCCAATGGTTGCGGCTTAATGCAAGAAAGCGCCTTTTTGTTGGTAAGACACTTTATGCCTCTTTCCTAGATCTCATGTGGTTGAGCATATCGTTGATTTTCTTGTCAGAAATGCTATTTAAAACTTATGTTTCTATGCATATTTGGCTGGACTTTTGTATTGATGTTGAAGATGGCCTGATTTGCTCAGTATTTATAACTCATATTGTTCATGCTTGGATATTTCTTGTTGGATTGAAATTCTGATTGGTGGTATTTGTGCAGAGCCAAGAGGAGGTAATCAGGAAGAATTTGACACTGTTCTGAAAGGTTATTATGATTCAGTATCTGGAGGCAAGGAACCTGGTCTTGGGAGAAAGAAAAGGATTAAAAAAGCAGATCACAATGCAATTGAGTCCACAGAAGTTACTAACCATGAAGGTGCTGCTTTTCTTGCAGTTTTCCGAGGAAAGGTTTGCATCAATGTTTTCCTTCTCACTTTGTGGTACTTCTAATGGTGGAAATACATTTATGTGCTTCACTAAAAGTTGATTCCTACATTTTCCTTGCAGGTCTCAGAAGGCATAGATTTTTCTGATGATAATGCTAGAGTGGTGGTATCCTTTTGCTCACTTTGAAGTTTTTGTGCCTCTTTTCTTACATTTCAGTAATTAACTTGGTGCTTTTGAGGCCATAAAAAATCTGTTATGGAAAATTGGAAGTTCGTAGCTCTGGATATATCAGCTGTGTTTATTTTCCTTCTAAATAACTGCTATTTGCTTACTCCTCTAAGAGCACTCCATTGTATGACTCTTAACTGTTAATTGTGAGTTCTTGACTATCGAAGATAGTTGTTGGCATTCCCTTTCCAAATATGTATGTACTCTTACCTGTTGATGATGTTTTCAAACATAAATAAGTCATTTGTCATGATTTCTGACCCCTCTGGTCTTTGCAGAAATGATATTCAGATTGCTTTAAAGAAGAAATATAATAACACTTACAAATCATCTAAAAACCTTCTCAGTGGAAGTGAGTGGTACTGCCACCAAGCCTTCAGAGCTCTAAATCAAGCTCTTGGTATGCCCTGTGTATTTCCAACCTTGAGAATTATATATTTGCTCATTCTTCTGGTACTTGTTTCTTAGGTGATTTGATATACAGTAAGTTCAAGTATCTGCAAAATATTTTGATTTTATACATATGGTTGATTATGTAATTTAAGCATATATTCTCCCTAAATCTCCTATTAAAAAAAAAAAACCTTCCTAATCCTTATGTACTTCATAGTGGTACTATTTGATAACTGCCTTTTACTATGCAGGACGCTGTATACGTCATAAATTTGATTATGGAGCCATCATCCTATTAGGTAATATTTTGAATTTGGTGATCCATGTGGTTTCCTGTGGTATAGAATCTCATTTTCTTATATTCTATTTCTTTTGTGAAAATGTTTCTAGGTTTTAATTATTACACAAGTTTATGAATAGTGGATGCTAACATGACATAAATGAACCATGAAAAGAGGAAGGGAAAATCTTTATATACACATAACTAGCTAAATTAGCAATATTGTGTTGTCTATAGGAGTTACATGTCATCATTCCTATAGATTGTTTTTGTCTTCAGAAAATTATTGATGCAACTGCATATGGTGCCATGAATTTGTGTTAGTTCTAGTTTCTTTGGCTTTTATACATCTAGGCTTTTCAAAGTGAGTCTAAAAATGCATCTAGAAAGCTATTAGTCATGGTAACTGAGGAGATTTGAAAGTTAGCTATGATCTTATCCTGAAAATGTTGATGGCTAGGATAGGATGTTGACTAGGAAAATCTATGTCACAAACAGAGTGCCAATTGATGGTTTATTGCTTTGCCTTGACTGAAATGCTTTAAGCATCTGGATATCTAATTGCTAGATAGGTACTTCATGGATAATAAAAGGTCCGTATTATTCCCACCGAGTTTTGGGTCTTTTTGTGCATTTTGTGAAAAGGATGAGGTTCGCAAGGCAAGCAAAACAACTCTTTATCTTCGGAGTAGAATTGTCAATTTTCTATCCTGTGAGGAGAATTTTGTTAACTACACTTCGTAACACTACTGCATCAAACTTTTATGTTAAATATGTGAAACAATGCTCCTACACCTGTGAAGATGTTACTATTAGTTAATAGCCGTGATTCTGCAGTCTTTTACTAGATGCTTTCCTACGAAAGGTGAGCGATGTAAGATCTGATACCATTTAATTGTATAACTACAATTTGGCTTGTGGCATTTTGCTGCATTTGAGATTGTATTTTTCATAATATTGTAGATAGTAATTTCTTCACATTTTTTTTAATGCTCATAGAATTGAAAATATTTTTGGTTATCAGATTCACGTTTTCAAGAAGAAAAGAATAGAGCTTACATTTCAAAGTGGCTAAGGCCATCCGTTAGAAGCTACGAAAGTTTTGAGAAGTCATTAGAGGAGCTAAGATCCTTTTTCAGAGATGTCAAGGTCCGTTTGAATTCCTTTATTAGCATATGTTCCTTTTCTTTAGACTGTTCATTTTCGTGTGTGGGCTGTGGTTGAATGGTGTTAAATAAGGTCTTTTCTCTTGCTTCACCTGTTTGCAGGACCTGGTTAGCAAGAACAAGGTTTGTAACTTGAACTTGAATAACTCTAATGAGGCCCCTTCTATGTATCAAAGCTAAGGATTACTGAAATGAAAATTTGAAACTTAAACAGTCTGATCATTGTGGACAGCAACTACTTCCTTTGGCAAAATATGATGCCACCTTTCCCCAGATGAAGCCTCAAATTGATCTTGCAATTCAAACAAGTGTGCAAGTAGATAAGGACCAGAAGACATGCAAGGAATATATTGATCTAGAATGTAGCTCTCCAAAAGATTCCCGGTAAATGACCAACACCTCTATTCTATAATGTATGAAGCTGAAACTGTGAGTGTAATGAAAGGAAACTTTATGCTTGCATGTCACTTCATTTGTGAATCATGATATAGTAATATCTGGCCGCATCCTTTTGGAGATTTGTGTTTGGATTATTTGCTTGCTTCTGGAATTTTTTATATTCTTTCTTATATCTAGCAGTACCTAACTAGGTTTTTTTCTTTTTTTTAACTTGAAATATCAAACTGGTGTAATTGGCTTGGAAGCATCTTCTTGCAGGTGTTTGGAGACTTTATCTATGACATATTCCAATGAAGATCCAGATTTACTCATGGTCAAGGAAACACCTCTTGTGGATTCCAGTATCTCTCTAGCTAGTCCTGGTTCGTTATCTAAGGATGGGAACTCTGGTTCAACTATAATTCAGGCCTCAACTAAGTCTTTGGATCAATTTTTAATTCATCCAATGTCTTCAACAAGCCTGAACGAAGTTCCTTCCTCTTATGAATCTGTGACAATGTTCACCCCTGAAAAAGACGTCAATCAAAACACCTCCAGCCTGATACCAAAAATAGAATCACCTTCGAATCTTAGTGTTTGTTCTTATATTCATAAAAGGAGGGAATCCATGGGTTCACCTTTCATTAACCTTGTTAATGAAGAAGGATCTGATACTCCTGCGCAAATTCCTGGTTCTATGAGTTTCAAGGATAACTTACTAGCGAACAGGCGCAGAATTGAATTTGGTTTTGAGCCTTGTTCAGTAGAAAACAAACAGAAGAAATCAAATGTTCCTCAGTCGTTGGCAACTCACAATTCTTGTCCTGCTATGGATAAGAGATTACAAATTTCTTGTTTACTCTGCAGAAGCCCTTTAGGCCGCCCTGAAAATCATCTGTATCTCAGTTGCTTGTTGACTGTGTCATCAAAAGTTTACCTGTTATCTCTTATAAAAGAGAGATTCATTTGTTGTTCTTCAAATACACTAACAACCGTACCAGTTATAATAACTGACATTTCATCAGTTGATCCAAGACTCTGCAATAGAACTCTTGAAGGTGACACAGGACAGGGCATTTGGCATGAAGATGATGGGTGTGTATTCAAAAATGTCTTTTGCCCCTTCTGCAGTAGCCGTAACAATTGTCTTGGTGTGCAAATCAAAGCGGCTGATGAAAACAATGTTAAGTGGCTAAAGAAGGTTGGTTATTTAAACCTTAGTGTCTCAGAACTTTGCATTTTTGTGATTCCTCTAATAATGCCTTACCCCTTTTTGTATTTTAAAAAGGCTTATCTGCGACTGACTTTTTCATCTGCAGATACTGCTTTTCACTGATTGTGTGGAAATTAGAAATTCTGAAGCAGCAGAGGACAAGGCAGCAAAGGATAAGGTAAGTTGTAATATTAGGCATAATGATTCTTCTGTTGATTCCTTGTTTTTTCTCCACATGTCATGACACTAAGACAGCTTCCCCTTTTTGTTATAATGCTGAAAGTTAATAATAGAATGGAGAAATTTTATATTTTTCCTTTATCCACTTAACTGTCATGCAAAAGAGGACCTACTTATACATTTGACAAGAACTTTTCAATTCAGGGCCTATATTACATACTTTCCAAAATTTTGAATGCTAAAATTCTACTGACTGGACTTGCTACAATTGTTCCATAGGATTATAGGATTGAACTGAAGGTTATTTTCAATTACGGAAGTTGCTTTTGCTGTTATTTTATTTAAAAACAGTAACATTAGCACATGGTTATAGGATTTGTCGCAGGTTGATGCCTCAACCATGGACAAGACTGCCATTTTAAATTCCATTGATAAGTTTGCATATTCCCCTAAACAGCCAGACTTGGGAGGGTGGAGGACTACAAAATCAAAGGTTAGACACAAAGAAATGATTTGAGCTTTTAATCACAAGACATTCTGTCCACTCCAAAACCTAACATTTCTGTTTACATCATCTCGCAGCTAAAACTTTCTAAGAGGAGGGGTTAATGATAGCTTTACCATACTAAACTCTTCTGTTTTTGGTAAAGCCTCACTTAATGAGATGTTGGTTCTTGCAAGATGTACATTTTGGTGGATTGACCATCTCAGTCCAATTTTGATACCTTAGAGCAAAACCACCTGCAGCAACAGAGGTATTCTTCCCGGCCTAATTTATGAAGCTGAGGTTGCTATCTGTTGATAGGCTGTTGATAGGACATTTGTTGTGTTTTGGTTTTGTTCTCATAGTTTTGTAGTTCCAGAATGGATATGACCTGTATATTTCTGTAAGGGGTTTTTTGTTTTGTATATATAGAAATGATTTACAAGGCCACTAGAATGCAAGATGAATTGTTTCATCAACTGAAGGTGTAAATGTCATTCGAAATCAAAGTATTTGCTTATGTTTTCTTGTGAAACTAATTAATTGATAAATGGAGTCGGTAAAAATGTTCGATTAGATTAATCAACAGGCTGTGTTGCTATGGTTAAATGCTTCCTACCAGGCGGGGAACAATCCCAGAAACCAAAAATTAATTGTTACAGGGAAATGGTAATGGTTATGACAGTGATGTTAGAATAATTTGGATCCGATTCTAATGTCATGTCAGGCGCTGCAACAGGTGATCAGAAATGAGAAATATGATTAAGAGAATATTATGAAATTTCACATTGGATAAGTACAATAAGAGAAGAATCTTGCGTTTATAATTTTTTGAAAAGAGAATGTCGTCTAGTATATGAACTCTGTCGTTAGGTGAAATCAACATGGAACTCCTAAAACAAGCACAACTTTTCCTTGCTTAGAAAAAGAAAATATACTGTAATTAGATCAAGTCGAGCATTCTCTGCGGGTTATACACTTCTTTCTCAAAGGACCTCCCAAACGTATATCTATTCTATCAATTCCAGCAGCTTCAGTCTAAGCATGGCAAGAGATTGCCAAGGCATCATCCGAGCAAGCCAAATTGTTCGACTAGATTATTATAAGGATCGTAGCCTCCTGACGATTCCACTTTACCAGTAAACTGATCAATCCCTGCTCACAAAGAAAAAAAAAATGTAAAAACAAAGCTGAAGTAACACAGTATTGATCTACAACCACCTGCTTCATCTTCCCAAAACCACTGTCTTAAGTATTCAAAAGAGAATGATCATTTAAGCACCTGTATCAGGATTTTGGAAATAGAAGCTTTCAACTCCTTGTGCAGGGATATCAATAAACTTCAGACTTTCTGGTTTGGTCCTCTTCTCTTTTGTACCCAAACCTTCTGCATCCGCTTCTGGTTCTGCATTGATTGAACCAGAGGACTGCTGCTTCCTTTTTGAACGAGCACGCCGGTTCTGAAACCAGTTATAGACATTTGTTTCAGAAATTTGGCCATGTTGTGCCAGTTCAACTGTTATCTCTTTGATCTTTTGCTTGCTCGGAGTCCCATTTCCTAGATCATATATACTCTCCAGGATTTGCAGCTGCAATGATGTTGGAGTCCATCGCTGTCTAGCAGTGATATTGTGGCCAATCGAGGCTACTATGGGATCACAGTAGAAATTTCCCAACCTTATTCCTGAAACAAAGGGAAATCAATGTAACATCTAGAAGCAGTGAGAATTGAGAAGCACTCGCAGTTTATAAATCATTTCGGGTAAATAAGCATCATTTCTGTTGTCTTATGTTGCATAAATAAATTGATTATTCATCCATAAAGATAGAGCCATGCCAACAATTTTTTTTCATACATAAAATCTTATATGTATGATACACACACACACACAGAAACACCTTTAACGCAATCTGATGAAAGTCGATGAACAGAAACATCAATCGAACCATAAACAGGGATGAGAGTCACATAAAAAGGAGGGAGAGCAAAGAAAAGGGACAACCCACCAGTAAAATCCTGATGGGCAGACATGGCTTTGTGCATCTCAGCCAGCTGCTCAGAAATAACCGCATAGGCAACGATCTGTTTCCTCAGCTCCTCCATCTGTTCATCAGTCATCACCTTCCCACAAACCCCATTCTGAAATTGATACTGCAGATACCCTTCTTCTTGCTGTTGCATTTCTTGATTTTGCCACTCCATTTCCTCTCCCCTATCCTGTCAGGCTTTTTTGCCTTCACCAAATCACTTTTTCTCTACAAAGAGTCATACCCTTCGAATCTATCTTCCAATTTATGGAGGAAGAAACCAGCAGCAAAGATGGCAAGTAGCTTGTATATGCAATAGTAATTGACTGGAAAGTAGTAACCGAGAAATTAAGGGAGCAAAAAAATGCGTAAATTAGCAGAGAAGGGTCGTCGTCATTGGCATAGCCCCAGCGCATTTGAGTGCCGGGTCGCGCGGGTAACTTTGTGCCTGATTATTGAACTTTTTTATCTTCTTTTTGGATTTCAGTTGCCTAATCACGACTCTTGGTAGCCGTTGAAGGGTATTTCCGTCAACTACGTTTGAAATTGAATTTCAATTTCCGAGTAAAATTAAATGACGAACGAGGCCTTTGGGCTTTGAAATTTGAATTTTCTTTTAACTTTTTGGTAACTTGATTTAATTAAAACACCCATGAAATAAAAAAGGATAACTCCACTAGGTAGTCGATTCGATCCGTTTATTTATAAATTTTAAATATAAAAAATTAATAAAAATAATTAAATAATTCGTTTATCTTAATTTATGAAAATTCCATATAATTATCGACTAAAAACATAGAGAGACTGCAAGCTTAATTTAGAGGGGGTTGTATTCACTTTTGTAGAGTTGATTAGCTGATTTCAGGGCAGCAAACAAGCGAGTTAAACAAACACTTGGGTCCTGATGAATGGATCCAGATTGATTCACAGTGGCGAGACAAGCATAGGAAAAGAAAGGGGGACATTCTTCGAATCTTGTTGGAGGTCAAAGCCAAAAGTTGGTACGCCTAATCAGACCACTTAGCCAACGACAAAATGTTTCGTTGGAATGAAATCTTCCATGATTTGGTTTTGCAATTCCACTGTATTCATGGATATGATTGGGTGAAAATGTATGGCTTATCATTTTCTGCAAGGATTGGTTGTCTCCTTGTGAGTGTAACGAATGATATGATTCGTCGTGGCCTAGCATTTTGTTTAGAGTATTATTTGGAGGTAATGTGTTTCTACAATGCGAGCTTTGAGAGGAAACAAAGACCATTGATTTCGGACATGCAATGCTCGAACGAATTGCTAACATCTACAGCAGAAGCTGCTCGAAGCAAAGCACAAGAGCAGCAACTCAAGCAACAGAAGCGAAAACTTCAACAAGGTGTGCAGCCAACTCAAACGAGTTGCTAAACCTGCAGCTAGCCAAGTCTCCTGAGTCCTGTTCAGATAATAGAAGCAGACAAGCAATGCACAGCAGCTAACATCCACAACATCAGCAGCAATTCGAGCAACAGCAATTGCAGACACATCAGTAGCAGAAACTTCAACAAGGTGTGGAGAGAATCTCAATTGAAGATCAAGTTAACAGTGATACAATCACACTTGATCCCCTCAATCAAACTTTGATAGCATTTCGAAAACATTTTATGATTTCCAAATCAACTCTTGGTGTCTTATTTGATTCCATGTATCTCTGGTAAGTAATGTCAAAGATTGCGATTGTGTATAAATATGTACATCAACAATTAATTAAATTAAGGTAATTTTAATACCATTTCAAGATTTTTTATTAATTTTTTTTAATTGAGAAAAAAAAATTCTAATCATACTCTTTAAATAGAGATTATACATCAATAAATTAGTTAAATACTCGGGTGCCAAGTCTCTTTATTAATTAATTAGATAGAGAATCAATTATTTAAAAATAAATAAATATTCACTCACAAGCAAGGGATTCACACGGAAGTCCCTTATTAATGAACAAAAAAAGAGCTGCCTACAAACAGCAAGAAAAGCCCCCGTTTAGGTCCAGCACATACTGGGCAGAGGACAAGCCCGTACTAAAAAAATGACTCAACGCCTGCTATGCCAGGCTTTGACAAAAAGCCAAGGAATCAACTTCTTTCCACAAAAAAACGAAGCAAGCTAAAACAATTAAGCCTCAGACCAATTAATCCACAACAGATTCTGGGCTCTTTGAACCCCACCCTTTGCCATTTATCAATTATTGAGATCCTCAAGTTTCCTACGCAACCAACAATTAAAAACTTCTCATCACCAACCAAAACAAGAAAAATAAAAGTTGAGAATAAGGTTATTATCTTATAATTTTGAGTTGCGTGCCATGCTAATGTCAACTGCCTCAATAAAAGACATTTTTCTCAGAAGTAAGAATGAAAGACAAAACAAACCCAAACACGATTCTACATTGGGTTGCCTTTTTCGTCCATGATTGGGCTAAATGTGAATTTTTAAACACAAGTCTTTTTCATTGACCAAGGATAATTCGTAAACTAGTTGTTATTTTTCCTCGTTTCCTTCGCTTGTGGTTCATGGTATCTACTCTGTTTTTGGTCGTATAAGTCTAAAACAACACAAGCTTCTCTGTTCCCATGTCCTTGCTACAAAGCTTATTTGGAAGGGAATAAGAGGGAAGGCATGACTGCAGACGAGAAGATGGAGGTTATTCCCCTCCTCACTCCGTACAAGATGGGAAGTTTTAGTCTCTCTCACAGGTCTGTTTGAACCCACGTACCTTGATTTCCCTCAAGTTATATATATAGTACTAGAACTAGACTTTTTTTTTAAAAGCATTCATGAGATTTCATTAGAGAAATGGAGTGGAACATTCACTTTTCAAAGTACAGAACAGGACACAATGACCAGTAGTATTTATTCTGATATCGGAACTTCTTCATTAAGTAGTAGTATGATTTCCAAGTCTCAAATCACAAACTTTAATTTGAATCCTCGATCTTGTTACTCCTGCATGCTTTTTGTAAGCAGGAAAGAAGTCTTTCGGGTTGATCTTGGGTTTTTTCTGTTTTGCTCCATGATTGGGAGCTGGGTTGATGGAAGACAGGGTTATATGTTTCGAAGGGATATTGGCTGGGGTATACCTCGTTTTAAGGTTCTGGGCATATCCCACACATATACAGGGGTCGCCAAAAAAATGAACTCTAAATTTCATGTTTCGGAATACTCCTCCTTCCAGCTATATATATTCAGTATCAACATGGATCAGAAAGGGCACAAGCTCTTGTAATCGAATAAGAAGTCTCCAATGTCGAATCAGATTCAGCTAACCTTTAAAATGGAAGATTACTTACGGAATGCCATGAGCTTAAACGTACGGAGGAGTTGAGTGTGCCATGTCCAACGTTCTGTATATGAATTTGGATATAACTTCTAAGTGATTTTTACTATTATAATTCTAGAGACTTTTGTTTTTCAAGTCTCTGATGATCTCCACAAGGGATGCATGCAGGTTGATCAGGACATAGTTAAATGTTAAAAACTTTCAATCTATCTGATTAAGATGCTATGATATTTCTATGGATATTCGATTTAGATAGCATATATGTTAATAATTGGTACATTCTTTTGATTGTTGTGTAGGATAGTTTTGGCACCAATGTCCAGACTGCGATCTTACGAGTTTGTTTCTCAAACTCATGCTGTTTTATATTACTCCCAGAGAACAACCCAAGGTGGTTTCTTGATTGGAGAAGCCTCCGGTATTTCAGAAACTGCTCAAGGGTACATGTTAGACCTTCCTACACGATTTCGAAATCATCTTTTTTGTAGAAAATCTTATGATTTCTGCTAGAGTTCAACCTCTGCTACTCTGTTTCAAATAAAAATTCTACACTTTCATATTGTTAATTAACAATGTCTACTTTCTGGAGTGAGAGCGAGAGAGAAGAGGCTGTATCCAATCACAGTCATCCTCTGATTCTTGGTTTGTTTTTTCATTTTTCCCTGGCATCTGGTTGAAGTTACCCAAATACTCCCGGCATCTGGACAGAAGAACAAGTGGATGCATGGAAACCGATTGTGCATGCTGTTCATGAGAAGGGGGGAATATTCTTTTGTCAATTATGGCACGCTGGCAGGGCTTCTGATCATTGTAATTCTTTGCTTTTTCCTCATCTCCGAGAGCAGAATCAATTCTGAATAGTTTCGTGCAGTACTGAAAATTCAATTGCTTGTTTCACAGCTTTCCAACCTAATGGTCAGCCCCCGATCTCCTGTACGTCCAAACCCATCCAAGCTAAGACTCACATCGATGGCACAACGCCTGCAGCTTTTCCAGCTCCTCGCCGATTGACAGTCGATGAGATAACCCAAGTCGTAGATGACTACAGAAAGGCAGCTCGAAATGCTATGGAAGCTGGTAATATTTCTTTGCCGCTTGACTTTGGATTACACATTTTGCATGAGCCCTGGCATCCAGGGCCAACTCTTTCCTATCATAGAACTATCAATTTTTTCCCCGTCATTCGCTCATTTTGATCTACCCGTTGCAAAAATTTGCCTACCCGGATTGCAATAGTTATGGATTCAGCTGGCTATCATATCGATATCCTGGGAATTAATGATTCGAAGTTACAGGTTTTGATGGAGTAGAGATTCATGGAGCTAATGGCTATCTGATCGATCAGTTCTTGAAGGACCAAGTGAATGATAGAACAGATGAGTATGGAGGGAGCTTGGAAAATCGTTGCCTCTTCCCTTTAGAAGTAGTTAAAGCAGTTGCTGATGAGATTGGAGCTGACAGAGTCGGCCTAAGACTCTCCCCGTTTGCTGATTACAATGACTGTGGCGACTCAGACCCTGAAGCCCTCGGCCTTTACATGGCGCAGTCCCTGAACAAACTCGGAATTTTGTACTGCCATGTGATAGAGCCGAGGATGGTCACCCAATTTGATAGCCAAAACACCAAGGACAGTCTCTTGCCGATGAGAAAGGCTTTCAAAGGAACGTTTATCGTGGCCGGTGGATACAACAGAGAAGACGGGAATGCTGTGGTTGCCAGGGATGGTGCTGACCTTGTTGCATTCGGACGCTTGTTCCTGGCTAACCCTGACTTACCAAGGAGATTTAAGCTCGATGCTGTGCTTAACAAGTATGATAGAAACACCTTTTACACGCATGATCCTGTTGTTGGTTACACAGACTATCCATTTCTTGAAACTGATAACTAAACCATTTAATTTCTTTTTATAGACAATAACCAATAATGTACTATGGAAAGAAACTCCATTGGTGCAAATTGCAATAACTATTATTCATTTTCAGAAAACATGTGGTTCTACATCACGTTCAATTGTTGCTTTCCATCTCTAAATGTTTGTATTTATTTGATTTTTACGGATGTTAAGATAAAAGTTTTGATTTTGATATATTTCACATTAAAATGTGATTTTAATATAATATAAATATTTAATATTTTTTAGTATGAAGCAAATTAAAAATATGAAAATTATATTTGTAATATAGAAAATGTAAAAATATTTACCTTCCATTTGGAACTTTTCGAACTAAAAATAAATAAAGAAAATGGAACAAATGGAGTATTTATTTATCAAAACTGATAAGAAATATGGGATGATAAGATATCCACGAAATATTATTAAAGCTGTCTATAATTTTTCAATAATCTTGATAATTAATTTGGAACCATATTGTGCACTTAAGTTCACATTGTATTTTTATTATTCCAATTTTTGGATAAAAAAAGAGAAAAATGTTTAACTATTACAAATTAGGAATTAAATTTTCTTTTTGTAAACGACTCTAAATATATAGGTACATGCTATTTTCTTCTCTATTTTATGGAGAAAAACTATAGGATAAAAAATTGTTATATTTAATAGAAAATTTATAATCTATTGTTTAATTTATTCATTACAAAAAGAAAATGGAAATGGTTTGGGCCAAGTTTTTCTTTTAATTTTTGGTAATGGACAAAAACTTAAAGGCTCATTGGCCCATTATAATTTTTTTTTGTTTTAAATGGATTGGGCTTAGATCGAGTGGAAACCGGCCCATTGAATCTCAATCTTGTGGGGGGGAAGGAATTTACCTATATAGCCCAATGGCCAACCCAGCTGTGAGACAGTATTGCGGAAAATGTAAACTTACACGTTGACAAAAGGGAAGGAGAAAAGAGAACCAATCTCCCCAGTGAGAGCGAAGAAGCACAAAGGAAACACAAAAGGGAGATGAAAGGCAAAGCTTAGGAGTCACGCAGCCAATGGTGTAAAAGCACACAGATCGCTGACCTGGCATGAAATTTCCAAATCCCGCCTAAACCCCCCAATTTTCATTTCGTGCGCAATTGAATTTCAATTTCCCCAACTTAATATCTCCGCCTTTCGGCGTCTAAGCTCACCCCTCAATCTCACACATACTTCTTCTCTCTCTCTCTCTCTCTCTCTTTTCCTTTTTTCCCTTTCTCTCTCTGTAACACTAACCCTAACCCTAGCTCACCAACCAGGTATTTTCCATTGATTTTCATCGTTTTTCCACGATTTTTCGCGTTTTTCTATCGATTTCTTCTGTATTTTTGGCTGATCTGCGATTTTAATGTCAGGATTCGACATGAAGGGAGGTAAATCCAAGTCAGATACTAAGAGCGCTAAGTAAGTTTTTCTCATCATTTTCTGTTCGGTATTTTGGAAAGCTTGTTCAGATCGCGTGTTCTAGGATCTCAGATCTAGATTAGGATTTATGTATGTTTTGTTTGACTTGATTGTGTGATTTGTGTTGATAGGCTCTCTGTGAATAAGAAACCAGCCACGAAAGGTGGAAGGAAATCGGGGAAGGCTGTCAAGGATCCAAACAAGCCAAAGAGGCCAGCCAGTGCCTTCTTCGTTTTCATGTAATCACTCACGAATCTCTCCTGTATTTGTGGGTTTTTCTTTAATTTTTTGGTTTGTTCTGTTTGCTCCGTGGAAAACTCTGGCGTTTATATTCTTCGTAAAAACCACAATTGAAGAGGTGAATTGAACGTATCTTTTTATGGTCAAAGAAAAATTGAGCTTCCAGGAATCATTTTGTAGATTTACTTTTCATATTCAATCTAATTTGTTAATGTTGTTTTTGTGATTCAAGGGAGGAGTTCCGTGAGCAATACAAGAAGGATCATCCTAAAAACAAATCCGTTGCTGCTGTAAGTAGTAGCAATGTCTTTTGTTGTTTGTTATTAGGTTCTTTTCCTTTTAGTTTAATTTGATTTTGTTATTTGTATATCTCTTTCGGGTTGTTTAGGTTGGCAAAGCTGGTGGAGATAAGTGGAAAAGCATGTCTGAAGCTGTAAGTATTTGGCTGTTTTAAGAGTTAAAAATCTCTGTAAATTACATGCCATTATGTTTTTCTTATTGATTTCAAACATATGGTTTTAGGAAAAAGCACCTTTTGTTGCTAAGGCAGAGAAGCGAAAGGTGGAGTATGAGAAGAACATGAAAGCCTACAATAAGAGACAGGTAATTGATTTAACTGTCTTTATTTAATGAGCAGAGACAATTTCAATTTGGATTGTTAACAGCATGAGCTTGTTTTTTTTTGTTGATACTAGGCTGAGGGTCCCAAAGCTGATGATGAAGAGGAGTCTGAAAAGTCTGTGTCTGAGGTTAACGATGAGGAGGATGATGAAGAAGGCAGTGGGGAGGTATGATGCAGTGTTTCAGTTACATGTAACTGATCTTATTGCTTATTGTGGGGATCTTATTGAATTGGTTCTCTCATTTTTTGCAGGAAGACGATGACGAGTAGGAAGTTCGACGGAGGATAGCATAATCAATGTAGGCTGTGATAGTGTTTGATCATCTTATGTTAATGCTTTGATGTTTCCATGTTATTCTTTTAGATGCACATGTCATCTAAGGGAAATGTACCTCTGAATCCTGTTGGTTTCTTTTGACCTTCAGAAATTATTAGTTGTAGATGGGAGATTTGCTGCTGCTGCTATAATGTACTTTTGATTTAAAGTTGAATGGCTTAGATAAATCTTTGTAGAGAATTAGTCCACCCTATAGCCTTTTTAGCCTAACGTGCATGTTGGTATGCTTTCACTGTTTGCTTCAATGCTTCTGGTTCATTAATTCCTGTGACAAAGCATCTGAAATTCTGAATTCTGTAGATGTTCGACCTTGAACAGCTCACCTGCCTAATTGTTTTTCTTTAGTTTTGGGCAACAACGATAATAATAATAATGGATGAACGTGGACAAGATTGAGGTCGCGCTAGTGATGATTTGGCTGTTTGGGTTTGTAATTCTGGTTGCTGAATTCAAGTTTTCAAGCTTTCTTTTCCATGTGTTGATTGTTATTTAGCAAATAACAGTGGCAATACTATAGGTTTTAATATTAAATCAGCTGTAAATCCTGACGCTGTAATTCAAAATTCCTTCGTATCCGAGTCATGCTGTTGTCTCCAAATTTGCCATCTAATTTTGAGCTGAAATCTCTAATGACAATTCACATCTTGGACTATGAAAGGGGTTTTTGACTGCTGACCTTCTGGATATGGTTCATGTTGAATTGTTGGTGATAATTGTATTTAAATATCCAGATATGCTTAGACAATTGGATATTGGTCAAAGATTGAAGTTAGATTTCATGCTTGGTTAAAGTTACAATAAAGTGTTGAGACCTGATACGAACCCAAAAGGACAAATGGTTCCAATATGCCCTCCAATCCTATTATAATTACTCAATTGGTTTTGAAAAGGCAGTCGAGTCCCTCCCTACCGGGGCAATGTAGTGTTGGAGGAGTGAGTCAATTGAATTAGTAAATTACGCTATGGTAAGCACAAAAGGTTTAAATATAATAATAATTTAGTAAAACTCAACGTATCGAACTGAATTGGTTTAATATTTGTTAATGTTGAAAGCATACATTATTGATTCTTGCTATATTCTCATGTTAAGCATATAGCATTTCGATTATCACGTTTCCTAGAAAAAGTCAATTGAAATTTTTAAATGGTATTTTATCGTAGTATTCGACTGTATAATAAAAATTTTTTCTGGTAATAATTGAACTTATAGAAAAAAAAGAGAGTAAAAAACGTATAGCATTAATATCTCAATTGTTGTATTTAACTCTTTCTTAGTTTCTTTCCCATTTATCTTTTTTTTTTTTTAAGATTTCTCATAACGAATTTTCTTTTTTTTTTAACAGTGCAAATTTATTTTTAAATTAAAAATATGAAGTATTTATATTAAACGCTAACTATTTAAGAAAGGAGGAGAATTATTAATTTAATTATTGAAAAAACAAATTTTGGAATTTTCAGTAGCAAGACAAAATCGTCAAAATGGGTTGAGAGTAATGGGCCGGGGAAAGGAAGCAAAGAAGCATACAAGGGGCCGTCATGATATTTCCTTCCTTGATAGAAAGGCCCGTAATGGACAGTTAACCGGTTCTAAACGGGTGCCCGGCTTCGATTTCCAATCGACGAAGACGAGACCGATGATATCCAAGCAATCTCCTCAACAGGTTTCCTTTTTATAAATTAATCCTTTTTTTATTATTATTTTTATGTTTTGCTGTTTCTTTCTTTATTACTGAATTTGTTTTATTCATCAGGGCATTGCTCTCAGTAAGTTTTATGTCTAGGTTTAGGGTTCTTTTATGTGTTCTGGGAATTAGGGAAATCTCTAAATGCTTATGATTTGGGCTTCTTCCTTTTGGTTCGCAAGAAAGAAAGATTGGGAGGAAGGAAGTTTCGATGTTTGAATAGTGCCCGTCATGAACCTTGTGTTGTTTATTGAACTGCCTTTTTTCACAATCTTACCATGTAATTGGTCAGTCTTTTTCATATTTTCTGGCTTCTGGCTTTCAGTAATGCCATCTTTTGATTGTCATGATTGTTTTGGGACTTTTTCCATGTAGTTTTTCGGTGGAGTCCATATAAAATGTTGTTATGGCTTTTTAAATTGCGGTGCAAAGTTAGGACACATGATGTTATACACTTGATCTCTGAACTTCAGGTAAGTTCACCTGTTGACAAGTTTATGTGCTGATGCCCTTTTCATTGCACCTTGTATTACAAGATAACATTTCCCTTTGTCTTTCTAGTCTTTTTGTTTTCTTCTTTTTAAGAGAAATAAGTTGGATGATCTCTTTTGTGCCCTGGTGTGTGCCTTGTTGTGCAAAACCTGAACCCTTGAGCTGTCTAAATGATGAGGAAGATGACCCCTATATCATTTATACGCATGCATAGGAGGAGCTTTTTCGTCTATGTTTGGTAGAATTTGTTGGGGGCCTGATAGGCTGTGGTTTATCTGATGTTTACCCTGATATCTAAATAATCATATAAAAGATTGCTAGGTCACTCAGATTTTGTTTGTGTATATTAAATATTTTCTCCAGTAGCATATTATACGCTTTTGCTAGATACATGGAGTGCGGAATGAAGCTACAAATGACTGTTGTTCAACTTGTGCTATACAAAGTGCATGTGTGCCACCATTCACTATGTAAATATGTAGATTTGCTGAAAGATGGAAAGGGTGAGAGCCATTCATGAGCAAAAACGTTGATTGCAAATACACAGAATACACATCCTGGAATTGCCTGTTTCTAAGGGTGCACTTTAGTTTATGTTAAAGGGCAACTAGGCAATGTGAATAGCCATCTGGGTCATTCTCTTTTTTGATTCATATGCGTCCACCAGTTGCTATTTTCGATTACGTTTTCGTTTTTTTATTTAGTGAATAACTATTTAAACTGAATGACTGATCTTAGGCCCTTGTTAAGTCCTTGGTTACAGTTGATTCTTTCCAATCTTTAGGTAAGCATAACACATTCGATTACTATCATTGCTAGCATCTTATTGATAATGTGCAGGGATGTTTTGAAGTGGACACAGCCTATGGATGATGTCGTCATTGATGTGCTCTTGCACCAACAGAGCTTGGGAAACAGGGTTGATAAGGTTTTCACTACGATGGCATATGAGAATATGGTGAATGAATTGCATGAAAAGATTGGGATGCCAATTGAAAAGGTCACCTGAAAAATTGTATAAAAACTCTGAAGCATAATTTTAACAAGTTTTATAACCTTTTCAAGGGCAGAGGCGGTTTTGCTTGGGGTCTGGACACTAAAATGTGGACTGCTAAGCCTGAATTATGGAAAGCTCTAGCAAAGGTTGGTTTTTCTTTTTCCCCCCTTCCAATATATTCCTGTTTAAATTATCTGCCATCTGAGCATGTTTATATTAATGGAACTAATCTCCATCTTGTATTGTGGTTTTTTTGTATCTCAGTCAAAACCTGATTCAAAAAAATGGATGACTACTAGAATTTCTAATTACGATAAGTTGTTGATGCTTTTTGCAAACGATAGAGAAAAGGAGGATGGAGCTAAAGGGGGTCAATGGACCAGCTCAATTGGCGGAGTATTGTTTGATGGTATTCCTTTGCAAGATGTAGTTGGTCTGACCATGGAGGACAATGACATGAATGATACCAGTCAAGTCGTTTCTCAAGTGCCATCCCAGTCTGCAACATCGTTTAAAGGGAAAAAATGAAAGGCTCCAGGAGTTGCAAGTATTTCAGAGAGAGTTTAAAAGCATAAGGGAAGCAATTAAAGATGTTGCAGGTGCAATTAGTGAGGGAAATGTTATATAGCTGAGAGAGGACGACCACGTGTTTACTACTCGGAGCAGGAAGTTTTTGCAGAATTAGTGAACATAGGTGTGGATACACAGTTACGCCATAAGGCTTACACTTTCCTTATTGCAAACGCAGCGAGGGTGAGAGCCTTGTTTGGTTGCCCAGCTGAGGAGCGCAAGGAATATTTGTCGCAGATGATGTATAGTTCTGAGGACTCAGCATATTAAAAATTTATTGGCTAGGTAGGGCGCACTACAGTTTCTTTCTTTTTTCCCTTGCGGATGGGGGAGAGATGTGTATATAAGGCGTTGGGGAAAGTAAGGGATTGTACATAAGATGAATGATATTCAGATAGCAATAATTCTTTTGTTCAACGTTTCTCTATTTGGCTACCTTATGCATATGATTACCTGCTACATGGAAGTCAAATGAATACATAATTTAAAAAGGTAAAACTAAATGGTTTGTGGATTCCTTCGATGATGTATTTATATCACGGCTTTGTATTTGGTGTAGTAACAACGAACAATCCTGGGATTTCTTCAATGGTTTTCGGGTTCCTTCATGCAGGGGCATCCAAACCAATTGTTGACTTTGTTTTACCAAATTGTAGCCTAATGATTGCCAAAAGAAAAAAGAGTTGCAGCCCAATGACGACTAGGACGTCGGGTGTTGGAAGTGGCTTTTGCATCTTAAGGCTCTTGGCGAGGCCTAGATGATTGGTTGGTGGGCTCCTCCTTAATAGCTTTCCTGATTGATTCCTTCGTTCAACTTTCAAGTGACAGACAATCGTACATCCAAAACAAGCTGTCAGGTAATAACCGCTGACGGAGATAAACTGTTTGAGGAAATTCGTGTTAGACATTGAATCATATGACCATCCCTTCATGCTGCGCAAGTTCCATTCCAGAACGGTTAAAACAAAAAATGGATTGCATGGTCTCATCCATTAGCCTACATCCTGTCATACCGTTGAAAAGAAAAGTAGTAAGGAGCATTTCTGTAACTTCCATGGCACATCCCAACACAAGAATTTGCTATAGAAAGCTACCCAAGAAGAACCACCGTTATCCGCGTCTCACCAAGCTTCCTCCTGACTTTGGCGTCAACTTATTCTTGCAGGAGCCTAGAACTGGAACCGACACCGCCCCTGACACTCAACAAATGGATTCAATTCCCCGTCGCAGCAATGAAGAAGAAGAAGAAGAAGAAGAAGAAAGTGAGGGGAAGGAGGAAGAAGTAGAAGATCAAGGGAATTATGTTGTTTGGGAATCAGATGAGGTCGAAGCCATATCGTCACTCTTTCAGGGAAGAATTCCTCAGAAGCCAGGAAAATTAGGCAGAGAGAGGCCTCTACCTCTCCCACTTCCTTACAAGCTACGGCCACTGGGATCTCCTACGCCAAAGAAACACGTTAAATTGACTTCTCCTGGGGTAATCTCTTCTAGGGCGTCTGTATCAAAACGGTTATACAAGAACCCAAGCTTTCTTATCGGCTTAGCCAGAGAGATTAAAGACCTTGATTCCGATGAAGATGTGTCTGCAGTTCTCGATAAGTGGGCTCGTTTTTTGCGCAAGGGTTCGTTGTCAATGACAATTCGGGAATTGGGTCACATGGGTCTTCCACAACGAGCTCTGCAAACTTTCTGTTGGGCTCAGAAGCAGCCTCAATTATTCCCGGATGATAGGATTTTGACTTCAACTGTTGAGGTCTTGGCAAGGAACCGAGAACTAAAATTGCCAGTCAACTTGGAGAAGTTCGCTAGCTTGAGTAATCGGAGTCTGATTGAGGCGATGGTGAAGGGGTTCATCAAAGGTGGAAACTTGAACCTTGCTTGGAAGCTTCTTTCAGTTGCTAAGCAAAGTAAAAGAATGCTGCATCCAAGCATTTATGCAAAGCTAATATTGGAGCTTGGTAAGAATCCAGATAAGCACACGCTTGTAGAGGACTTACTGGATGATCTCGGAGAAAGGGAGAATTTGAATTTAAGTCAGCAAGACTGTACTGCCATCATGAAGATTTGCATTAGGCTTGGGAAATTCGAGACAGTGGAGAGCTTGTTTAACTGGTTCAAACAATCTGGGCGTGACACGACTGTGGTTATGTACACAACCCTGCTTCATAGTCGTTATTCTGAGAAGAAATACAGGGAGGCATTAGCTCTGGTTTGGGAAATGGAGGCCTCGGAATGTCTCCTTGATCTTCCTGCTTATCGTGTAGCAATAAAGGTTTTTGTTGCTCTGAATGATCTCTCTAGAGCTGTGAGATATTTTTCGAAACTGAAGGAAGCAGGTTTCTCTCCAACATATGACATCTATCGGGACTTGATTAGTATTTATATGTTTTCCGGGAGACTGGCCAAGTGTAAGGAGGTTTGCAAGGAGGCAGAGATGGCAGGATTTTCATTGGACAAACATACCTTAGCACAACTGTCACAACTTGAGAAAGAAATGAGGTTAGGTTTATGAATAGGAGGTGTTTGCTTCACCATTGTCATGTTGATATCTAGAGTTATTAGTCTCTTTATATCCAATTTAAAGATCTAATCTTTTTAACTGTATTGTATATAGTGATTTAAATCCAATGAAGCTCAAGACATAACACACATGCCCTTGCCGGCAACCTGTGTTTTGGACATGAAAGGATTTGAAAATGAAAAAACAAACCTACACCATACAGGGAGGTTCCATAAACCTTTTTAATTTTTCAGCCTCCTGTGATTGCCAGATGCATTTACCTAATTTAAACTTACACCTTAAACGGAAGGTTCCGTAACTGGTATCATTCTAGTACTTAGGATTTTCAAGTTGGACGTCTTGTATTGTTTTTTTTTCTCCTTGTTTCGGAGGATTTCTTGATCGAGACGATCTCTTTGAATGAGATTGGAAGTATTTATTTGGTTGATTTCTTGGGTATTCTAGTTAAATGCTGTCATTTTCTATCCAACTGCACCTTCTGCAGTGGCAATAACATAGAGCATGATCAATCATGGTAATTCCCTGTGGAAGGAAATTTTGCAGTTGCCAAGTATAATTACTAGATACATGTTCATCCATTGTTTTATTGATTGTGCCTTATCAGGCCTGCATCATTAAATTAGTCTAAGTACATAAGCTTAAAATTCTTGATATCACACAAAAATAGATAAAAGTTGTGACGATTAAATCTCTTCTTTTTGGAAAGGATGGTTTACCACCTCAATCTACTTGACCTTCTGGATATGATAATTGGTGGTTCTCTCTTTCCACATATCCTTTTCAAGATATTTCTCGTAAAAGGCAACTTCCCCACCAGCATGTATGGTCAATGCTGCGGTGCTTCTTGTGCCATAAAGCCCCTGTATTCCGGAAAACAGATGGATAAGTAAAACTACCCAAATTTCCACATTTTGAGTAGAATTTATAGTTGAAATTTTTACCAGTGGGGTGTCCACTTCGACAAATATGGAGCTAAGATTGAACTCCCAGTCAAGAGCACAAATCCCAGGTAACTTGCTTTTATCAGCTTTAACTTTGTCCTTCATAAGTTTTTCAACCATCTCTTTCACGATTACTTCATTTTTACCAAGTTTATTGAGCATTTGTTTGAAGTTTTTACCCAGCCGCTGAGCCTGCATGCAGAGGGGGGAAGAAAAGGATCAACACTCTCATTGTTGTTTTCTACGTAAAATGATATGTATAATATCTACCTTATGCCAGGGTGAGTCGAGCTTCGCATTTGAAAGAACGTGAAGGCCTGGAGAAACCTGTTGGATGCTAACGGGCTCCCCCTTTGGTCTATTGGAGGCATAAACCATTGATTTGGAAGGAATGTCAGCCAATATCAGGTTAAATCCGTTGTACTGATGAGCCTCTTTCACTAGTTCCTCTGCAAATTCCATCGGGCTCTTTGTGCTCTGAAATAACAAAGACCGCATTGAATTTACGCAACCCCTTTTTTTGTCAGGTGAACTTGAACAAACCTCACAAAGATTGCATTACCTCCAAGAAAAGTACAGGAAGATCCCCGCGGCTCTTTGCTTCAGGTAGGGTATGAAGCTCCAACACATTGGTAAGAAAAGCTACCCTGCCTTGTTTTGAACATGCCAACCATGTCCCTCCTGCAACCTCATCTCTTCCTCCCAAAATCCCGCTACCATCATCCCACCATGCCACTGGCGTTGTAGGCCTTGAAAGAATACCATAACAAATCCCCATCGATTAACAAGGCAAGTTAAACAAAGAAAAAAGAAAAGAAGAGAATTCAAGTGAAATGAAAACTTGCCTGTTGTGGTATTCATCTCTGTTGTGTAGCAGAAGAAGAGGATAGAGCGGATGAGCTTGCCAAACAAAGGCAGCAATACACATGGTTCCTATTCCCAAAGAAAAGAGAATTCAATTCAAGGATTTGGCTTGTTCTGAAACTCAAAAACGATGGAAGACTGTCAAATGAGCAGAGAAGAGAAGCCAGATTAGAACTGCATTTTGCATGCGGTTTGCTTTGACAATTGTCAGGGTCGGACTGACTGTATATATACACGCACACAGACTCTACATCACCCTGTCTTTATCCTTCCTCCTTTCCCCTTTTTCATGTCTTCTTTTTTGGATAACAATATGGAAAGGAAGCTATCAAATTGATACGCGTTGGTGGTTCAAAGAAACAAGTGGCCGAACCCAACAATGGTTGCTTGTTGATAAGGATGTTAAATGGTTAAATATCCCCTGCAAGAAACCTTTCTGCTTCAAGGATAGAAATCTTTAACTGGCCGCCAAAGCTGAACCATCTATAGTTCTTTTTCTTTCATTTTTCTTTTTTTTTTTTTTTACAGATTTTAAAATTTTCTTCCTCAGTATTTCTTATGCCCTTTTTGGGTTTTTGGGTTTGTGACGCAGACTCCTTCCTAGACCATATAAAGTAAGAAAGGAAGACTAGATAGATTGGAAACATTCATTGATCGAAACTGAATGAATTTTAATATTATTAATAGTTAAAATTGATCGAGATGAATTTTACAATATAATTTAATCGATTTCGAATTATTTTTAATAACATTTCAATTAATTTGATTTTTAAAATTTTAAAATTAAATTGATGTATTACTCGTCCTTAAAAAGCTGACGCAGAGGATGACATTAAATAATATTGATAAAGATCAAAGTTTGCAACATAAGTATGATTGAAATTATTATGGTATTATTACAACAGGAAGAGTGAAGAGAAAGGAATAGTATTTCCTCCAATCAAATTCCACGGTTAGCATTACAACACCTGTAATGGTTTTACACGTGTGACGGCATTTAAGAGAGAGCAGGTGACCGGCTTCGTAGGTAGTGTGGGTAGTAAATACAATCCCGGTTCTACAATAGCTCTAGCTTTTGGGCCGGAGCAGAGGGTTGTACTATTTATTTATAGTGTTTTTTTTTTCAGTTATTTTTTAAAAATTTTATAAATATTAAAATAAAAATTCTAATTTTGATATATTATGTATTAAAATTTAAAATTTTGATGAGATAAATACTTGATACTTTTTATTATAAAAAGTCTAAAATTAATTATTTAAAATATTTCCAAAAAATGAGAAAAATGTAGTAAGTAGGCCTGTAGCATGCATTCTCTATTTAGAAACCGTAGGCGCCGCCATTGTAAAAATAGGAGCTTTGTTTGCGTGCTGAAGTGAATTAGACAATTAGTCCACAATTTGTTCATGTTTATCGAGGAATAATTTTTTATTAAAATAAAGTTTATTTTGGTATAAATTAAAAAATAGTAACTCATTTAAATACAGTAAAAAATTAAGAATTTAATTAAATAATAATAGTAGCCATTTTATTTTTTTGGGAAATGAGGATAAAAAAAAGTAATTAATTATGGGAATTAATTACTCGAACCTCAGCAATAGCGGCCAACCGTTTTGGAGGCTTACGAATTGTACCTTCATTTGGCAGGGCGGCGTAAGAGCAAGTGACTAGAGGTTTGTCCACGTCTTATCTTGCTATGATCTAATCTATTATTTGATATTTAGATAATAATCATTTTACCTTTTAATGTAAAGATATAACTTCAATGATTGTTTTTGTTTTTGGCCACAGTCCCTAATTTAATGTCACATAACATTCCCATTCCCATTGGTATTTGATATTGGTAGACATTGGAACCTTGTTTTGCCTTTTACGTTTTCGGTCTCTTATGCCATTTCTGTGTTATAATAAATATATATCTGTATAGTTAAAAGTGTCCAAAGAAATAGTATTAAGTTAAATATATTTGAATTTGGACAATATTTTAGATTTTGATGTATATTAAAATTTTTTAAAAATTTATAATATAGATGTTCAAAATTTTTGTATGAAAAATAATAAAATAATGAATAAATAATTTAATTAATATTAAAAAAGTAAGAGTTTTATGGGTTTTAGAAAAGGACACTGATGGAGTATGATTTTGTTAATTAATTTTTTTTATTTTATGTTTGCAGGTCTATGGTTGATTATGTTCATTTATTATGAAACATTTTCTTGTATTGAAAATATACTCATATTAGCTAATGAGCTCGAATTAAATTTTGTTCGTTTAATAACGTTGAACTTGAATTTTACCATCTTTCAAAGCTAGCTAGCTTAAGATTGAAACAAATTGTGATCAACTTCTGCCTGAGTTCCATTAATTTCTAAGGAATCAACCACTCATTAACAAGCATTGAGGAAGGTTTATATATATGCATATATAATGATTAAACCCCTTATCTAGATCTGACAATTCGTGTTAACATATTGTGAATGTGTCAGATACGATTAGATATAAAATACGTTAAAGTTAAACACGAACACACACGTTTAATATTCATATCTTAAATTTAAAATATATACACGTATATATTTAATATACGTATAACACAACACGATACATTTAATATTCGTATCTTAAATTTAAAATATATATATATATATATTACGTGTAACATAACACAACACGATTAACACATTTATTAAACGTGTCAATATACGACACAATACAATTAATAACACGATTAAATAAAAATATTTGTAATTAAATATAATTGTATTATTTAAATTTAAAATCTATAATTATAAAAATAATTATAACAAAAATAATAATAACATCAAATAATCATCAAAAGTTAAAAATTAGAATTGAGCATGTATAATTACATTATATCTTTATTAAATTAAAAAAAAAAACTTATTAAAATAATTATTTATATTTACTTATATAAAGTTAAATAGTTTTTAACTATTAATTTTTAATATGTTAATAAAAGTGTCATGTATACACGCTTAAACACGATAACACAATTAAGTAAGCGTATTTAAATGTGTTTTAAACGTGTTTGTCGTGTCTGACACGATTAGACACGAAACAGGTTAAGACTAAACCCAAAACATATTTAACATGTATCTTCTTATGTTGTGTTAACGTGTCGTATTCAAAATTATGAGGTCTACCCCTATCTATAAAGTGCTAACCCCAACTTTCAATCGGATTCTATTTGTTTGTTTCTTTATTTAAAGATTAATAATGTACATTGATGTAGACATACTCAAATTTAATAGTATGCAAAAGCTAAATGCACAAATTAATAGAGGTAAGTAAAATCAAATCAGATTGATTATTCATTCAAGTTAAATACTATTTAAGTAAAACGGTTCGATCTAATTAGTTCATTAAATCAATTAGTTCAAAATGTTTGGTCTAATTGATTTTTTAATCAGTTATTGATTTTTAAATTTTTAAACCAATTCACCAAAAAAATTAAATTAAATTTTAATATATATTAATATCATTTTGAAACAAGATCAAAGTGTCATTTTTAAGTGTTTTGAGACAATCTTTTGGATTTTACATAAGATAAAATGTTATGTATCTCATATCAGTAAAAGATGAGTAAGAAACAAACATTCATCCATTTAACAAACATGTTGTTTGGATGGAAAACATGAACTTGTGACAACAAGTACATCAAAATTCGTAATTCACCTAATTAAATTGTGTACCGCATATATTGGTGGAGTTCTAACTTGTAAGGCTGAGTAAATAAGTGGATTAAGTAGTTTGATATGTCATACCTAAAGACCGAATGAACCGAACATTTTAAAAAAATTGACCAAATATAAAGAAAAACCAAACCAACCAAATATAAAGTTGGTTTGATCAGTTTGGTTTTGAAACAATTGATTAAAATTTTATCACTTTTTTTTTACAAATTACAATATGAAAACTTATAAACTTCATTCATAATTTTACATATATACAAATTATGTATAAATTAAATATATGCATATATATAATACATTACTTTATTAAATATATGAAATTAATGATGCAATTTATATGTTATAATATTTTAATTTTTATATCAAAATTTGTATAAATAATAACTAATTATAAATAATTAAGGTGATAGCTAATAAAATTATTAAGTGTAATCAGATAAATAAAGTCCATTGTAAGTTACAGTAATGCTTATATATATATATATATATATATATATTTTATTATGTATATATGAATTTTTTTTTTTTGAAAAGTAGGAATTGTATTCAAGAAGAAAGTTAACAAAAGTATGCCCCTCAAAAACAGGATAGAAACAAGAGAAGGGTTCTATATGTATCACCCCATAGACAGAACCCTACTCTATCCGTACATATCAAATTAATAACACAACTTATATGTTACAATATTTTATATCAAAGTTTGTATAAATAATAAGTAATTATAAAAACTTAGGTGATAATTAATAAAGTTACTAAATGTAATCATATAAATAAGGTTTTTTGTAAGTTATAGTAATGTTTATATATAAATTAAATATATATATAATATTTATACAATTATACATATATTTATAACATTTTATATTACGAAACAACACCAAAGTGTAATCATTATAATATACTAATGTGTTGGATATTTACTATGATATTTTATAATATTAACATATAAACTATATTGTTTAAAATATATAACTTGTAATTTTATATTAATTCAGATTTATAAATAAATAAATATATATAATTAAAATTAAATTACTATGATTATGATTTGTATACATATATATAATAAACTAATATATTTTAAGTATATTATTAATTAAGTTTACTATCAATTCTTCTTAATATGTATAAAAAATATTATATATAATAATATATAAATATATATATGTAAAATTATGTTGATTTTTGGGGTGGATTTATATAAAAATTTTAAAATTGAGAATTGACCAAAAAACCGGATCAAAAATTTTAGACCAATTGATCTAATGGACAAATTAAATTGAACCATTTTATCTAAATCACATTTGGTTTGAGTGTATAATTGGTTAGGTTTAGTTTTACTCACTCTTAAGTTTTGAAAGGAAATATAAATAGTTTTTTTTTTAAGAAGGTATTGGTATTCTAAAAATTTATGTAATATTAAGTATAATATTTTTTAATTGTTGAGTAATGGTGTTAACAGTTAATGGACTAAAAACATCATTTTGAAGCAAGATGGACCAACGTATTCTTTTGAAGTGTTTTGAGGGGGAGGGGGGGTTGGATTTTACTCATTCTATCTTGTCTAATTATACAATGTTTTGGTTGCACTAATTCTTTTACTCATAGAGGTGAGAGATCGTACCTTAGTATAAATTTACCTCAATTTTAATATCTCTTATAGTGGCTTCCACATCAATAAAAAATTAAATATATTATAATATCAACTCTTATGGTCTACATTAAGTATTTTTCATTTTAACTCGTTGAGTCTTATAGTTTTGTCCCACAAAAGATATTTCACATATTAAAGAAGGTATGAATTTTTGTAAAAAAAAAATTATGAAATCACGTGGATATAGCTACATAATTTTATTTTGTTTTTTACAAAAATTGCCTCCAAAAATTTAATAGCCGGCTCAAATACTAACCCCGCAAAGTAACACATGCAAGCATGGCATCACATCACATTCCGTACATAGCTGGAGGCCTCTGTATTTATTTCATCAATTTGGCCTTATTTGCGGATAACCCAACCTTTCAAAATCTTACTACTACATCACCCCATTAATGAAAATACTATATCATGTTCATAATTAATCCAGACATACCTCGATGTTGCAGAAAATGGGTTCAAAATTGAGATCACAATACGTTAGCTAATTTAGTTTTAACAGTATAATTACAAACTTACCTTCTCTTTTCAATAATTAATACAAGAAAACAAGGATTTTTTGGATGAAAGAATCTTTTATAAAAACGATTTTTTTTTTTCAAATGTATTGTCGACCAAATTTTTACAAAAAAAATTAATTTAAATCGCAAATTGAATCGAAAATCCATTAATAATAATTTATTGTCAAATCAAATGATAAATTAAACCGATGTTCACCAACCAGACCCTCTGTTAATTAATGAAGGTATAGTTCTCATTTAGTGGTGGCTTAATTAGGACCCTAGAGTTCTAATGTTACATTGTTGCAACGATATTTTGTGTAAATGTTTAGTAATCGTACCCATACCAAGCTCCTCATGCCACTAAAGATTTTAACCAAACAGACTAAAAGGGATCCATTGGAATCTTGCTTTTATACGAAGGTAAGGTTCTTGTAGACATATAGCTCGACTTTGCATGCATTACATATATAGTCACTAAAAGGGAAAATAAATTGCTCTAATTAAGTCAAAGAAATTATGCTTTGACAATATATTTTTGCAATAGTAGTATTTTCTTTTTTTGGTTTTTGTGTGTGTGTGTGTGTTAAAATAAAGTAGAAAAACGAGGAAAAGTAACTTTGGGTTCAGACAAGAAAAGAATAAAGTTGGGTTTTGGGATTCCAATTGCCAAGCCTGTTGTGGGTGCATGAAAAACATGCATATGCTTCAATCCAAAGCCTTTTTCTAAATAAAATTTGTTTGAGTGTTGCAAAATTATTCTATCAATAATTTTCTTGGTTATATATATATTAATTAATATTTTGTTTTTAATTAGATGTTTCGAAAAGGTTATCTAAAATTCCAATAATCGAACGAGTTAAGCATTAAGTAAATTCACGTAATTAGTTTAAATTTATAATAGTACTAGTTAGACATAAAGAAGAACCTTTGAGAAATTTTTTATGTGGAAGAATTCTTCTTACCTTTAGGAGTATTTTATAATGAAAATTTTGACATTATTCAACTAGGATAAGATTGTTTTGACTACTTTTACCTTTATTTGTTTTGTTGTGTGAGACAAATTAAGTATTATTGGTTTCTTCAAATAATTGACTAAAGTTAAACTTTCATAAGTTAATTATAAAGATTCTTATTTATCTCATAAGATATTGAAAAATAATAAAAAAAATTAGCGGGTAAATTAATGTATGTGGTAAATGAAATTATATTTGTGAAATTTGAATATAGATAATAATATATCTCACACAAGCAATGAAGCGAATTCGTGTCACGTGTCACATCGCGTGAGAGCTCGGCACATCCATCCATTTCACGTGACTTTCCCTCCACGGTGGCATCCTAGCCCCGCGACTCGCACGTACCGACCCCATTCCCCAATATTCTCATTAAAAAAAGAATAAATTAAATAATAAAAAAAAGAAAAGGAAAAAAATCCAAGGGCTGTTTAGAAAAAGAAAAAAGATAACAAAGGGGAAACAAAATAAAGAAGAAAAAGCAAATGAGAGGGGAGATAGCAGCAGAGACAATGACGAAGAAGAAGAAGAAGAAGGGACGACCGTCTCTCTTAGAACTCCAAAAACGCTCTCTCAAACAACAACAACAACAGGAGCAGCAGCAATTGCAACGACAAAAAAACCCTAATCTCATAAACCCTAATTTTTCTACCAATTCGAACCGCCGATCCACTCGCCGGAACCCCAATCTCGATGGAGGCTCCCCGGTGCCCGAATGGATTGACGGAGGAGACGACGACGACGACGAGCGCCAACAGAAAAAGCATAAGCTATTGCTTGGCCTCAATTCTTCTCGTAATCGTCAGCATTATCCAAATTCTTCGGCGCCCAATTCGGCCTCCTACGGATCCGATTCGAATGCGGATGGTGAGGATCCTGAGGCGTCCCTCAAGCGCGGCAAAGTTGCCTCACTCCGTCCTGGATCTGATCAAATGGTGATTAATTATCCATTAATATATATATTTTGGCGTCGAAATAGCTTTTCGTGGGTTTTTGAAAGTGAATTTTTTTAGAAACAGAAACAAAAAAGTTTTTCCTTGTACGTTTGGATATTGATTTATTTATATTTTGAAATTGAAATTTTGGATTTCGCGCGTGAATTGAATTTTTGTGATTGGATCGGAGATGAATGACCGAGTTTGACTAAGTCATGTGCTTTTTTTTTTTTTGGGTTATTGGATATTTATTTTAACTTTTTGGATTTTTGGAAATCTTGAAATTGTTTTGAACACAGTTCTGCTTTCTTTATTTCCTAATTCACGAATTTTCCATTATTATTATTCTTTGTTGTCTTGTGTTTAATCTGACCTTTATTTATGTGCAAAATAATAGATGCACAGACCATCATGTCTGAAAAGCTTCAATTTGTCTTTTCTTTTCTTTAATAATAATAATTCAAAGTTTTTTTTTTCTCTTGTACTTGCATTGCATTGTTGTAGCCTTTTACTGTAACTTTCCTCACTGATTCTTCAAAATCCAAAGCTAATATCTCCACCTAGAGTTTTTATTTTGGGAGTTAAATAAAGATATAGTATATGTTTGTAATTGATAAGAGAGTTTATCTTGGATGCAGGGGGAAAAGGTTTCGAAAGCGACGGACACTCTTCATGGTATAAATCAATCTCGGTTTTCATGAAAAGGCATTTCTGGGAATTCTTAAAATAAGTGTTGGGTTTTGGTAATTAAATTAATTTTATGTTATTTATATGTGGACAGGGTCACCGGTGGAGTCTGGCCCCACGACACCTTTGCCAGACAAAAAGTTGTTGGTGTTCATTCTTGACAGGCTTCAAAAGTATGTGTTATTTTTGCTCTATTCGATTTTTCCTTTCTTTTTTTTTTATCCTATCTTCTTTTTATTGGGTTTTTATTTTTTCTGCTTAATCTTCCAGGAAGGACACGTATGGGGCTTACTCTGAGCCAGTGGATCCTGAAGAGGTGCATCTTCTTTTTCATTATTGCATAAATGTAGATTAATGAAAAGTGAAATCCCAGTTCATGAGATGATGTTGGATTGATTTGATACAGCTGCCTGATTACCTTGACATTATTGCACACCCAATGGACTTTCAGACAGTCAGGAAAAAACTTGACGGGGGAGCTTATACAACCTTGGAACAATTTGAGGTTTGTTTTGCAAGCTTTCTCTTTGCTATGCGGATCTAATTTCCATCAGTCTGTCTACCCTGGGACAAAGTGGACAGGACAGTTGATTAAGTTGTTTTGACTGCTTAAGCTTCGATGGTGATTAAGTTTCTGTTCATATTTTCTGGATCTATCTTGTTGATTTGTGTGTTTTCACAAAAATGTTGTATACACCCAGTCATGTTTTTGCTGCTGATCAAACAAGTCTTAGTAGAATAGGGAGGTACACTATGACTTTTGAGATTACTGTGGTGATGTTGACTATGATGTTTTAGTTCTTCATATTAAGTCCAGCAGGTATAATCATCATTGGCTAGCTGTTTGGCCTGTTAAGTGTGAAGGACTTTTTAATTTGGTTTGGGAATATGGATCATGTTTCTACTTGCCCTTGACTTTTTAATTCTTCTTTTACATATAAAATATAGAAGTTCATTTGTGCTACCAATGATTTGTCCTGGATTTATGGAATTTGATAGTAAAACTTGTTTTGTTTTGTTTAGTTTGGGATCATAACAGTGTACTCATTTCCCAGCAGACAACTTTATATGCCATGAGTTGCTTTCTGAGGTTAACTGGGAAGATTAAAATCCTGATGATATTATTTTCAAGTCAATATGCATGTTTTGGACTTGACCAGTCCAGATAGTGCATTAATTTCATAAACATTGTAATGACAAAACTTTGTTTTAAGGGAAAACGGTTTCCTGCATATGATACTTGATGTTGCTATGACTGTAATCTGAAACCTGTAACTTTGATTCATGCAGAAAGATGTTCTTCTGATATGCTCGAATGCAATGAAGTATAATGCACCAGATACTATTTACTTTCGACAGGTTTGGCTAGGTCCCCATTTGTATTAATTCCTTTGTTTTGGTACTCTGGTTTCTGTTATTTTAATCATCTGGGCTGGTTGGTTAGGCACGATCAATGCAAGAGCTGGCTAAAAAGGACTTTGAGAACTTGAGGCAAGATAGCGATGAGGGTGAACCACAACCAAAGGTCGTAAGGAGAGGACGGCCACCTGGAAAGAGCCTCAAAAAGTCATTGGAGTCATCTTCTTTAGACCGTGTTGGTTCTGAGTTTTCTTCAGGTGCAACTCTAGCTACAGGACCAGATGCTTCCAGCCTTTCAAACACTTACAATTTAAGGAAAGGACCTAGTTCACATAAGCTCCGGCCTGCTGATACATCAGTCAGGCCCTCCTGGGTTTCTCATAGCAATGAAAATCATGCCAGCTGGTCATCTGAATGGGAGAACGAATTTCCAGGTTTGGCTTTAACAGTCTGTGACATTAAATATATTCTTCATTCTATACTCTTTAATGTAAAATCTAGTTTGGTATATTTTTTATGCATATGGAGCTAATTTTCTCTCACTTTGCAGCTTCTGTTGTGAAGGCTGTGATGAAGTATGGGAAGAAACATTTTCCAGTAGATGAGAACAAGCGTGACACCTACAACCCTTCATCGACTTGCAGACATGAGCAGCCTATCTTTTCCACATTGGATGAAGAATTGAAGCAACTGATTCCGGTGTGTTTTGTGTGTGTTTATGCTTCAATCATTAATGCATTATTTAAAAGATTAATCTAATGAGTTGCATACATGGAATGTCTGATCAACCTTAAATTTGTCAAGTACGAATAAAAGAATCCTAATATTACTTTTGTGAATAATAAATGGTGTAAAGAATTCTGGTGTAAGAATAACTGGATTTGTGCTGGTAAATTTGACCCTATTTTATGTTTATATATTATGCCAAAATGGTCTTTGAACATTCTGACATACCAATTATTGATTGCTAAGAAAAAAGGAAAAAAATGAGGATAATTGGCTGATGATAGTAAACAATCAGGATCACATTGGTAGAATATATTACTTGATCCCTTATATAATCATGGCAATCTCACTGACTAATGGTTTTTATCTCAATTTTATTTTCTTGGTTAATTTCTATGTCAATTATAAAATGTTTACCCATTGGAAACCTTCTCATTTTTCCTTTTCTAATGTGTATCAGGTTGGTCTGAGTGCAGAAAATGGTTATGCTACAAGCTTGGCACGTTTTGCTGCTGATCTTGGACCTGTTGTTTGGAAAATCGCTTCAAAGAAAATTGAAAGTGTTTTGCCTAGTGGACTGAAGTTTGGTCCTGGATGGGTAGGAGAAAACAGGACAATAGAGCAGCCACAACTTTCATTTTCTGAAAAGCAGAAATCTTCAAATTCTCTTTCTGATCACCATTCTAGCAGGCTTTTTTCTCCTCCAGCTACTTCAGGTTCAAACTCAATTGCCGGAAGTAGAGTTCCTTCGCAAGGTAGAGAAGATGCAGAAACTGTCAGAGGACTAGGTTCTCAAAATGACTTTACTTCACCATATAGCAAAGTTGGTGACATCAAGTCTGCACCTCTTCATCAGTTTCAGCAAAGACCTTTACTGCACTCGGGTATCAATGGTTCTATTGGTGGATTCGGGATTGGTTATCCTCCTCAAATGAGATTGGTAACACAGCCTGGGAATCCCTTGTCTGAAAAGACTTCAGTGACTTCTCAAACACATGGCATGGTTTCAGGTAGCAGCACCGCCATGTGCCCGATGCCTGCAAGTGATTTTCTTTCCAGCGAGGCTAAGTTTGCAGATAGTTCAACTACTTTACATTCTGGAAATACAATGGCTGTAGGTCCTGACCTGGCATCACATGCAGCAACTAATGTTGGGCTTCTGCAGAAATCCTATAATCAACAAGATTTCCTTCCATTTCCCCCGGATCTTAATGTGAGATTCCTGGCACCAGGTTCACCTAGTTCTAGTGTACCAATTGGTTCACCCCAGCACCCAGATTTAGCATTGCAACTCTGATAATTGGCGGCATTATTTCCATATGATTTGACATAAGGTAATTGCAGTGTTAGGTCTTCGCCTGTATATGAATGAAAATATGGAGCCGAATTTATCACATTTTTCATTGGATGGTTCACTGAGTAGGAGTTCCTCAAGAAGTCGTAAGATCAGATGGTAGGAAAAATTTGTACAGATTGATATATCAAAATTTTTCAAAAGGTAAAAAAAAAAAAATCAACAGATTTATATGTGACATCTGACTCGATGTTTAGATATTCTGAGTTGTTCAGTTGAAAACAGGAACATGAAAATATAGTAGCTCAAAAATAGAAAAGTGGAGCAGACTGTTAATTTGTTAACTTGATGATTCCCACTGTTTATTTGCATTTGTTGAAGATGTATGTCAGTGAGATGTTCATTGGAATTCTTTGGGGGTCGTTCAAGGTGCACAAAATTGATGTTGTATATCAGAGAAAAGGCTTATGGTCTTCGTTCTGTTTAGATCGTAATCTGGCATGACCTTTGATTTTATTCTCATAACCATAAAGCTTTTTTAAAAAAAAAAAAAACTTTTGTTCACAAATTGGTTTGGTAAATATCAAGTCATAGCCTTCTTCTATAATGAAATTTAGCCATGGATACGGGGTTCCAAGCATCTAAATGTTCATTCGAAGCCTACTCTGAATGGATGCAAACCATGCCTTTCCATACTTAAGTGCTAAAATTAAACTCGAACGGCAATAGTAAATGACTCCTTACAAGTTAATATTAGCATAGCATTTTTTACTTTATTTTCGACTGGAAAAAAAAATTCAACTTTTTTATAAGCTTTCGACTGTTTTTCAATTTCTATATGTTATATTATCTTTCTTTTTGTTCTGATTGACTGATCTCTATTTATAGTTTCTACTTAACTTGGAATATACATTTTTTGGACCCGCATATCAAATATTAAGCCCGGTGAATGCCCGATCTGGCGATCAATGTTTGGAACATTAGAATGAATGGAAATTATTGCAACGGAAAAGAGCGAAGAGAAAGCACTGATATTTCCTCCAATCAAATTGCAGGGTTAGCGTTAAGAAACTCTTACGGCATCTTTAATGGTTTTACACGTCTGACAGCATTTAAGAGAGAGCGGTGACCGGCTTCCTAGGTAGTGGGTAGTAAATATAAACCTAGTTCTATAATGGCAATAGCTATAGGGCCTGGGCCGGAACAGAGGAGTTAGTAGTGTTTATTTATACTGTTTTTTTCTTGTTATTTTTAAAAAATTTTATAAATGTTCAAAATTTTTTTTTTTGATTTTGATATATTTTATATTAAAATTTAAATATTTTTATAATGTAATTATTCCATACATTTTATCATAAAAAATCTAAAAATAATTATTTTAAAATATTTCATAAAAATGAAAAAAATATACTAGTAAGTAAGCTAGTAGCATGCATTCTTCATTTAAAAAAATTTTAAATCAATAAGAGATGAGATGGATATTAAGAATATAAATATTGATTTTTTATTATTAATGATATATGTTTTTTAAGTTAAGAACATAAGCTCGAGGTTTATAAGGTTACTTAAATTCAATTTTTAAAATTTTAAATCGCATGAGATTGGATTTAAAGTTTGACCAGTAATAATTTTTTTTGTAACATGTTGAATTGAATTAGTCTAATATTTGAGATTCTTATTTATCGATGATTAATTTCTTATTAAAATAAAAGTTTATTTTGGTTTAAATTAAAATAAGAATTTATTTTAAATATAATAAAAAATACTAAGAGTAATGGTAGCCTTTTAGTTTTATGGCAAATGAGGATAAAAAAAAGTAATTAATTACTCGGCCAACCATTTTGGAGGCTTCGAAATTGTACCTTAATTTGGCAGGGCGGCGTTAGGAGCTAGTGACTAGAGATACGTCCACGCCCTAACTTTCTATGATCTATCTATTATTTTATATTTAGATAGTAATCATTTTACCTTTTTAAAGTAAAGATATAACTTCAGTAATTTTTTTTTGGCCACGGTCCCTATTTTAATGTCACAGAACATTCTCATTGGTATTTGGACACTGAAACCTTATTTTGCCTTCTACGTTTCCGGTCCTTTATGACCAAAGGACATGCCATTTCTATGTTACAAGCTAATATATATATGATTAAAAGTGTCCAAAAAAAAAATTATCATATATATATTTAGAGATTTTAATTAAAAATTAAACAAGGTTTCCCCTCTCCACAAGGTGCCAACCCCAACTTTCAATCGGATTCCATTTGTTTGTTTCTTTGTTTAAAGATAAAAGAAAGTATGTATATGTAGACATACTCAAAATCAACATGCTGCAAAAGCAAAATTCACAAGTTAAAATTCTACTGATACATGTGATATAAGTAGTACACAGTTTAATTAGGTGAATTATGGGGATTGGGATGATACTTGATGTTACAAGTTCATAATTTCGATCTAAAATACATGATTATTAAGTGGAATAATATTTTTATTAATAAATTCATGATTCACACTATATTTTACTAATGTGAGATACATAATGTTCTATCTTATCTAATTATACAATATCTTATCATATTTCGATTTTTACATAAGTTATGAAATCAAGTCGATATAGTTACATAATTTTATATTTATCTTTTTCCAAATCTGACCTCAAAAAAATTAATAGCCTGCTGAAATACTAATCCCTCAAATTAACACACGCAAGCATTGGATCACATCACATTCCATATACAAGGGGGGGCCTCTGTATTTATTTCATCCATTGGGCCTTAATTGTGGATACCCCGAGCTTCCAAAATCTTGTTACTACAACATCCCATTAATTAAATATAATATCATGTTCATAATTAATCCAGACTTACCTCGATGTTGCAGAAAATGGGTTCAAAATTAAGACTACAATATGTTAGCTAATTTAGTTTTAAGAGTATAATTACAAACTTAGCTTGTCTTCTCAATAATTAATACAAGAAAACAATAATTTTTTGGTTGAAAGAATCTTTTATCAAAACCATTTCTTTTTTCAAATGTATTAGTGACAGATTTTTTTCAAAAAATTTTTGATAAACCCAAATTAGGTCAGAAATCAATCAATAATAATTTACGATCAAATCAAATGATAAAGTAAACTGATGTTGACGAATCATACCCTCTGTTAATTAATGAAGGCATAGTTCTGATTTTGTTCAATTAAAGGGAAATGCAACATAACAGGGATCCATTGGAATCTTGCTTTTACACAAAGGTCAGTTTCTTCTATAGATATGGCTGAACTTTGTATCCCTTGCCTGTATAGTCAGTAAAAGGGAAAATAAATTGCTATAATTAAGCCAAATAAATTATGCTTGGACAATATCCCCCGCCACTCCCCACTATAGTCCTTTCAATAAAAAAAAATATAATTTTCAAAAATTTAAATAAATTTTTATTTTTTATTACATTCATAAAATTTATACTTTTTATTTAAAAAATTTTAAGATATTATAAAAAAACCATATATAATAAAAAAAAATTCAAAGGTTGTTTAGAAAAAGAAGAAAAAAAACAATGGGGAAAAAAAATAAAGGAGAAAAAGCAAATGGGAGGGGAGATAGCAGCAGGGACAATGACGAAGAAGAAGAAAAAGGAGGGACTACCCTCTCACTTAGAACTCCAGAAACGCTCTATCAAACAACAACAACAGGATGAGGAGCAGCAGCAATCGCACCAACAAAAAAACCCTAATCTCATAAACCCTAATTTTTCTACCAATTCGAACCGCCGATCCACTCGACGGAACCCCAATCTTGATGGAGGCTCCCCGTTGCCCGAATGGATTGACGGAGGGGAAGATGACGACGACGAGCGCCAACAGAAGAAGCATAAGTTATTGCTTGGCCTCAATTCTTCTCGTAATCGTCAGCATTATCCGAATTCTTCGGCGCCCAAAACGGCCTCCTACAGTTCTGATTCGAATGCGGATAGTGAGGATCCTGAGGTGCCCCTCAAGCGCCGCAAAGTTGCCTCCTTCCGTCCTGGATCTGATCAAATGGTGATTCATTATCCATTAATATATAAGTTTTTGGAGTCGAAATAGCTTTTCGTGGGTTTTTGAAAGTGAATTTTTTTTAGAAACAGAAAGAAAAAAGTTTTTCCTTGTACTCGGATATTGATTTATTTATTTTTTGAAATTGAACTTTTGGATTTCGTGCGTCAATTGAATATTTGTGATGGGATCGGAGATGGATGGCCGAGTTTGACTAAGTCATGTGCTTTTTTTTGTTTTGGGTTATTGGATATTTATTTTTAACTTTTTGGATTTTTGGGAACCTTGAAATTGTGTTCAACACAGTTCTGCTTTCTTTATTTCCTAATTTAGGAATTTTCCATTATTATTTTGTTTTTGTTGTCTTGTGTTTAATCTGACCTTTATTTATGTGCAAAATAATGGATGCACAGACCATCATGTCTGAAAAGCTTTAATTTGTCTTTTATTTTCTTTAACAATAATAATTCAAAGTTTATTTATTTTTTCTCTTGTACTCGCTTTGCGTTGTTGTAACTTTTTACTGTAACTTTCCTCACTGATTCTTCGAAATCCAAAGCAAATATCTCCACCTAGAATTTTTATTTTGGGAGTTAAATAAATATATAGTACATGTTTGTAATTGATAAGAGAGTTTATCTTGCATACAGGGAGAAAAGGTATCGAAAGCGACAGAGACTCTTCATGGTATAAATCAATCTCGGTTTTCATGAAAAGACATTTCTGGGAATTCTTAAAATAAGTGTTGGGTTTTGGTAATTAAATTAATTTTATGTCATTTATACGTGGACAGGGTCACCGGTGGATTCTGGCTCCACGACACCTTTGCCAGACAAAAAGTTGTTGGTGTTCATTCTTGACAAGCTGCAAAAGTATGTGTTATTTTCGCTTCATTCGATTTCTCCTTTCTTTTTTTTTTTTTATCATATCTTCTTTTTATTGGGTTTTGATTGTTTCTCTTTAATCTTGCAGGAAGGACACTTACGGGGTTTTCTCTGAGCCAGTGGATCCTGAAGAGGTGCACTTTCTTTTTAATTATTGCATAAATGTAGATTAATGAAAAGTGAAATCCCAGTTCATGAGATGATGTTGGATTGATTTGATACAGCTTCCTGATTACTCTGACATTATTGCACACCCAATGGACTTTCAGACAGTCAGGAAAAAACTTGATGGGGGAGCTTATACAACCTTGGAACAATTTGAGGTGTGTTTTGCAAGCTTTCTCTTTGCTATGTGCATCCAATGTCCATCAGTCTGTCTACCCTGGGACAAAGTGGACAGGACAGTTGATTAAGTTGTTTGACTGCTTAAGCTTCAATGACGATTAAGTTTCTGTTCATATTTTCTGGATCTATCTTGTTGGTTTGTGTGTTTTCACAAAAATGTTGTATAAACCCAGTCATGTTTTTGCTGCCGATCAAACAAGTCTTAGGAGAATAGGGAGGTACACTATGACTTTTGAGATTACTGTGGTGATGTTGACTACAATGTTTTAGTACTTCATATTAAGTCCAGTAGGGTTAATCATCATTGGGTAGCCATTTGGCCTGTTAAGTGTGAAAGACTTTTTAATTTGGTTTTGGGAAGATGGATCATGTTTCTACTTGCCCTTGACTTTTTTAATTCTTCTTTTACATATAACATATAGTTCATTTCTGCTGCCAATGATTTGCCCTGGATTTGTGGAATTTGATAGTGAAACTTGTTTTGTTTAGTTTGGGATCATAACAGTGTACTCATTTCCTAGCGGACAACTTTATATGCCATGAGTTGCTTTTTGAGGTTAACTGGGAAGATTAAAATCCTGATGATATTATTTTCAAGTGGATATGTATGCTTTGGACTTGACCAGTCAGGATAGTGCTTTAATTTCACAAACACTGTAATGACAAAACTTTGTTATATGGGATTTAGTTTCCTGCATATGCTTTTTCTCCAAGGATACTTGATGTTGCTACAACTGGAATCTGAAACTCGTGACTTTGATTCATGCAGAAAGATGTTTTTCTGATATGCTCAAATGCAATGAAGTTTAATGCACCAGATACTATTTACTTTCGACAGGTTTGGCTAGGTCCCCATTGTATTAATTCCTTTGTTTTGGTACTCTGGCTTCTGTTATTTTAATCATCTGGGCTGGTTGGTTAGGCACGATCAATGCAAGAGCTAGCTAAAAAGGACTTTGAGAATTTGAGGCAAGATAGAGATGAGGGTGAACCACAACTGAAGGTCGCGAGGAGAGGACGACCACCTGGAAAGAGCCTCAAAAAGTCATCGGAGTCATCTTCTTTTAACCGTGTTGGTTCTGAGTTTTCTTCAGGTGCAACTCTAGCTACAGGACCAGATGCTTCAAGCCTTTCAAACACATACAATTTAAGGAAAGGAACTAGTTCACTTAAGCTCCGGCCTGCCGATACATTAGTCAGGCCCTCCTGGGGTTCTCATAGCAATGAAAATCATGCCAGCTGGTCACCTGAATGGGGGAACGAATTTCCAGGTTTGTGTTTAATAGTCTGTTACATTAAATATATTCTTCATTCTTTACTTTTTAAAGTAAAATCTAGTTGGTACATATTTTTTATGCATATGGAGCTAATTTTCTCTCACTTTGCAGCTTCTGTTGTCAAGGCTGTGATGAAGTATGGGAAGAAACTTTTTCCATTAGATGAGAACAGGCGTGACACCTACAACCCTTCATCAACTTGCGAACTTGAGCAGCCTATCTTTTTCACCTTGGATGAAGAATTAAAGCAACTTATTCCGGTGTGTTTTGTGTGTGTTTATGCTGCAATTATTGCCATTAATGCATTAGTTAAAAGATTACATTAATATAAAGAGTTGTATAGATGGAATGTCTGATCAACCTTAAATTCGTCAAGTATGAATAAAAGAATCCTAATATTACTTTTATGAATAATAAATTGTATAAGGAATTCTGGTGCAAGAATAACTAGATTTGTGTGGGTAAATTTGACCCTATTTTATGTTCTATATATAAAGCCAAAATGGTTTTGAACATTCTAACATATCATATTGATTGGAAAGAAAAAAATCAGGATAATTGCGTAATGATAGCAAACAATCAGGATCACATGGGTAGAATATATTACTTGATACCTTGTATAATCATGGCAATCTCACTGACTAATGGTTTTTATCTCCTCAATTTTATTTTCTTGGTTAACTTCTTTATCAATGACAAAATTTACCCATTGATAACCTTTTCTTTTCCCCTTTTCCAATGTGTATCAGGTTGGTCTGAGTGTAGAAAATGGTTATGCTGCAAGCTTGGCACGTTTTGCTGCATATCTTGGACCTGTTCTTTGGAAAATTGCTTCAAAGAAAATCGAAAGTGTTTTGCCTAGTGGACTGAAGTTTGGTCCTGGATGGGTAGGAGAAAACAGGACAGTAGAGCAGCCACAACTTTTTTCATTTTCTGAAAAGCAGAAATCTTCAAATTCTCTTTCTGATCACCATTCTAGCAGGCCTTTTTCTCCTCCAGCTACTTCTGGTTCAAACTCTATTGCTGGAAGTAGATTTCCTTTGCAAGGTAGAGAAGACGCAGAAACTGTCAGAGGACTAAGTTCGCAAAATGACCTCACTTCACTTTATACCAAAGTTGGTGGCATTAAGTCTGCACCTCCTCATCAGTTTCAGCACAGACCTTTACCGCACTCGGGTATTAATGGTTCTATTGGTGGATTCGGCATTGGTTATCCTCCTCAAATGGGATTGGTAACACAGCCTGGGAATCCCTTGTCTGAAAAGACTTCAGTGCCTTCTCCAACACATGGCATGGTTTCGGGTAGCAGCTCCGCCATGTGCCCGATGCCTGCAAGTGATTTTCTTTCAAACGAGGCTAAGTTTGCAGGTAGTTCAGGTACTATACATTCTGGAAATACAATGGCTGTAGGCCCTGACCTGGCCTCACATACGGCAACTAATGTTGGGCTTCTGCGGAAATCCTATAATAAACAAGATTTCCTTCCATTTACCCCGGATCTTAATGTGAGATTCCTGGCACCAGGTTCACCTAGTTCTAGTGTACCAAATGGTTCACCCCAGCACCCAGATTTAGCATTGCAACTCTGATAATTGGCAGCATTATTTCCATATGATTTGACATAAGGTAATTGCAGTGTTCTTTATTTTTTCGAATATAATTTTTAAATTCAAACAAAAAAAAAACGTAAATTTAGTTTAAACTTGAGGAAATGATTTAAAAGCAAAACAGTCGTGGACGTTGAAAGCACCATCGTTAATGCCCAGTCTGGAGGTCTTGCGGTTGCATCCATCCATGTCTTCCGTTCCAATTCCAATGAAAAATAAATGCTACCCAAATTGAAAAGCCTGATGGAACATCATTTTTTTGCTTAGCTTTCAACTCGTAATCTCATTCCAATTTTCCCCCAAGGACATGACTCCGTCGAGCCTGATTAATAACGTTATCATCATCCACCGTCTTGATAAGGTGGGAAAAGACCTCCACATATCTCATTTTCCAATTACTTGGGTCAATATTTGCAGGTCACCTCTTTCCAATCACATTGAGAACAACATCGGGGAGTGGTTATCATGCTTTATAAACTAAGTTAAATTGATAGTAGCATTCAAATTAATTTGCAGCAATGGAAGCCAACCAACGCCTTCCCGTTTTTTATCCTACATTTCAATAATTTCTAATACAAATTTTTCGATTCAAGGTAACATTAATCTTCCATCTCCAATACACTCGATTTGTTTTTCCTACTTAATATTCTGTACTTCTCTTTTTGAGATGTCTCAAAATGAATTTTTCTTTCTTAATACTTCATATTTTTAATTTTTAATTTTTTTTCAAATTAAAAAATATCGAATATGTATATAATATTAAAAAATTAAATTTTAATATAAAACGTATCAAACTTAAAATTTTTATCTTAATTGAAAATCAACACTCATTAAGAGCTTTGCCCTTTCCACCATCATTAAATCATGATCGATGGATGAGCTTAATCCAATGGGGATGCAGTATCAATCAAGCCAGATTCTTTGCGTACAATTAATATTTAAATTAATTAACTATGAAATGAAAGCAAGTAGACATCCTCAAGAAAAGAAATTCTTTTGATCTGTTCGGGTCAATCAGAAAAGTAACAAAATCGAAGCGCCTATCTGTCCCCAAAAAAGGGGGAAAAAAACTCCTTTCTCTGATCTTATTATTACCTTGAAAGGAATAAAAAATTGAGTAAAAAAAAAAAAAAACCAACTTGGTTCAAGCCTCAAACTATTAACAACAATTTTACACTGTTTGTCACCCCCGCCCCACCCCCCCCCCCCACACAATCAAATCTACGCCAAAAAGAAGGAAAATTTTGAATCTACTGCTATGGCTGTGTGGCTCTCTCTATCACCATGGCTCTAAATTGTTCATCTTTGCCATGCCATTTTTAACCCCTCGGGCGTTTGAGAAGTGAACCATCTTTGGGTCAAAAGTTTTAACCGTTCATCTTTCACATCACAGAACATATTTTCCCAGTTTTCTGGTTTGATGGGTTGGAACCCTAACCCCGGGGTCCGGTCCTTAGAGTTTGGATTCACCCCTGTCCTCCAATCCGCAACGAAAGCTGAAACCCTTCGTCGAAACTTGGTCATGAATTCAGGCCAAGCTTGGTACTTGTAATGGTTCAACGCGGCCACGTCCAGTGGCAAGTCTTGCCAGCTGTAGTAACTGTTGTTCAAACCGAAGTGATGGATGACGTTAAGCAACGAATAATCAATGGCGTCTAACAGAACTATCGATTTGTGCCTTTGCTCGACTCGTCTACGACAGTTGTAACCTTGTATCACCCCTTCCGCCGGATGCTCCTTTTGTTCCGACGGTCCGAAATCGTTGCACTTGATCGAAACTTGTCCGATCGGTGGGTTGGTGGACGATGGCAACAGAGATGGAAGCATGGCTTTGGATGGTTGAGAAGAATTTTTAAGCCATGACGGTGAAAATATAAACTCATCGACATCGACATACATCATCCACGCGCATGAATCTTTGCCGTAAACCGCGCTGTGAGAGAATCCGGCTTCTTGAGTCTTCGGCCATACCCAGAAAATCCTTTCGATGTTATAATCTTCTTCGTTAAGCTCCTTTATCACCCTCTTTAGATCATCATCGCTTTCGTTATCGTATATGAAGAACTTGTCGACACCAATCTTGGAATGGTACATCACCCATTCTCTCAAGAACTTCGCCACGTTGTAAACCATGGTGGTGGCGCACAAGAGCGATTTCGGCTTTGGGTTCGCCGGCGTCCGCCTGGAACTCGGACTGTAATATGCAACCGAAGGGATGACCACCTTTTGTCTGTTGATTTCGAGGGACACTTTGATTCTTTCGGCTGTTGCGATAGGAATATTTACCGCCGTTAAATTCGGATGTTGGCACCTGAACACCTCCTGCATTGAGCTGGTAACAGGGGTTCTAACGGCGCTGTTTTCTTCGTCACCGAACACGCAACTGAATTCCTCTGGAGGCCTGTTGATACCCTGACGGTTGTTAACGCCTTTGACGAACAGAATCACGTCGGTCTCAGTTGAGAACGACTCGTAAACCAAGAAGCCCCAACGTGGCATCACTGGCGCCGGAGTGATAACTGCCGATTCCTTCTCCAGCGAACTGGTCAGCACAGGCCGGTGAAACGGCTGGCGTCTGCGGTTTCCCTTAGGAAGAATGCACTTGAACGCCGTCGCATTACTGAAAGGTAAGACCCCCGATAAATTGGCTGGAGAAGCCTCGCCGTTGGGGAAAAGGCAATACAAACTCTCCTCGGAAGGTGAGGTCAAGGGGGTGCCGGCCGAGACGAGGACGAGGACCTCCCAGTTAGGCAAAAGAACCGAAACCGAATCGACGGGTCCTTGAATGGAGGACACGCGTCGAGTCCGGTGAGTGAGCTCCTTGATTTCTTCTCTGATGACATGGTTGTAAGAACCCGGGTCCTTGAGTGAGGCGGTGAGGTTTTTGGGATAAAACCGGAGCTCCGTAAGGGAATGGGATATGGCATCGCGGGAGAGATGGAGAGAATAGAAAGCGGAGAGAAGAACGCAAAAGAAAACAAGAAGGAGGGTGGTGGGTGCTTTGCGACGCATGGTTTCGCTCAAGCTGAAACTGAAACTTAAAGGGAAAGAAAGTAAACAAAGGGAAGGGGAAGATGGGGATTTCTTTATAGGAAAACTCATCGGTTATTTTAGGTTTGTGTTTTGTCCCCAAAAAGGAACAAAAACAATTTGGAGCATACCTGTATATGGAACGTTTCAGCTGTCAACAGCAAATTAAAGCTTTGGTAGCTCTCACCTTCTCCAATATACGGAAACAGAGCTGTGAATCTCTGATTCATTTACCATGAATGGAATCGAAACCGGAAGAATATCAATGGTATTTGCTATGGTTCAGAGCTTGAAACATGGGACGACGGGATTTTGATCAACTCTTTCCCTTCACTTGTTCTTCAAGTCTGCGTATATTTCCACGAAGGCTACTTTGTTGGGAGGAAAGTCTCGATTTTAAAGGGTTTTTAGATATTGAAAGATACTACTAAGAGAACTGAGATTTCTAACTTGTTACGGGATTCTTCTTTGATTATGCAGTTTGAAGTTTTCCATGCAAGTTAATTACTGGGTTGGCTCCGTATTTCATTAATTACCGTCAAACTTGGTTTAATGACTCAGTTAATTCCTCATGTAATTTGTGGAAACTTGTTTCCCAGAGAACTAAACAGTCAACAATTACGGTCAAACAGGTTGCCATAGGTAAATTAAGGAGTAGAAGATGCGACTCAGTGAGTAAAATCCGTTTTATCGCGACAATATTACCAATTTCTCCCATAGCCAATTGAGTTAACTTTGCTCACGTTATTTGGTTAGTGATTTTCAGAATTTTTTTAATTTATAATTAAATATTTAACTGAGGGGAAAAGGCTTAAAAATTGTTATTCACAAAATAAGCTTGCCCAAATCCCAATATTCACTACCAAAATCTGATTTTTTTTTTGGTTAACTAGTTAAATTAATTTTATCTTGAAGGATGCTCTATCTGAATTAATTAATTACCTATTTTATATGAATTTTACTTGTACTATGATGTTATCATATTATATTAATATTAACATTCTAACAAGTGTTTTTTCAGACAAAAAAATAAATCTACAAACTAACAAATGCAAATTTTTTTTAGAAAAAAATTGAGTGATCTCAAAATTAAAATAAAAAGAAAAACAATCATAGTACATTGTTAGTAACAAATCAACTATATATATCAATCATGTGTTATCGTTATTCTTTCCTTAATCAAAACATCTTTCTTTTTTTTCTTTTTTATAATGATCATAATTAATTAACCACTTAATCATTAATCCATCTTGGGTTACGAGTAGTTTATGTCTACTAAAATATTCTCATTTGAACTTAAAATCGAGTAAAATTTAGATAAAAATTTTAAAATTTGGCATGGTCGGTGATAAAGAAACTAATTAAATAAAATACTTATGTAAGGGAAAAAAATTAGCCGAATTTAAGATTGTATAATTGTTTCCTTTTCTTGAAATGATAATTAACTCTTAAATGCAAATTCTTTTTTCTTAATTTAGAAAATGAGTTAGCAATAATACAAGTGAGGATTGAGGAGAGAAGCCAAAGGCATGGCTTTACAGCTATAAACATCTCATGCACTTTTGTAAGCCAAGGTTGTACTTCATTTGCACACAAAGTTGCATTCTTTGCTCTCAATTCTCTCAACTTTATGCCCCCATTGCACATTTTCTCTGTTTGCCAATTTATTATATCCTTTGATTGCTTCAAAAGTTAACTCACGTGTTTGCCTTTTTTCCCCCCAATTTGTTTTATTTTTAATTAAGCAATTATTTGTTTTTTATCTTTTAGGAACCTAACGAAAGCCATGAATGTATTTAGAATATATATATTGAAAGATGGAAGATAGGTCATATTTATTAATTAACTATATATATTGTTCTATATCTAGAATTTGTAGTATATAATATATTTCCAAAAAGAAAGAAAAAATATATTATATCCGTCCCTTTTTTATATTTATTTTTTTAAGATATCCCAAAATGAAGTTTTCTTTTTCTTTTTTAAAGACCTAATTCTTACTTTTTCTATACTATAAATTTATTTTTCATTTTTCATATGAAAATATATTAAACATCTATATTATAAAAAAATTTAAATTTTAATGTAAAATATATTAAATGATTAATGAGAAAAATTAATAATATATAATACTAGTTTATATATATATATATATAATTTGAAGTTAGATATCTGTTGACTAACAAATGTTTAATGAGTAGAGGAAATTTAATCCACATTCTTTTCAATATAATTAGATTTATATCTTCTGATTAATTAATTTATAAGTAAATAATTGAATGCACTTGAACATTAGCCTTTTTGATTGGTGTGTAAACAGAGTAAGGTTTGAATCTCTCTTTACTCAAAAAAAGAAAAATCATGTAAATAATTATAAAAGTAAATAAAAACTAATTTTTATAGTTGGCTAACACGCCACGGTTAGCTAACGTGTTGATCTCAAAGCTAACACGTTGATGCCATCAAGTCAATGAAACACGCATACTTCTATATTCTATAAATTCTGTCCATAGACATGAGTAACATTTAGGCCATGTATTCAGGTACCGGAAAAGGAAAAGGGAGAATAAAATATTAAGAATGTTAAGGGGGATTATAATCGAGATCAAACAAGATTTGAGTGGTATAATTATTATCTGCCACGAGTTCAAATAATAATTATTTACTTGAATTATATTATATTATATTATATTTTATTAGGTTTTAAGTTAAAAAATTATGACTTTGTTTTATAAATTACTTATAATTAATTTACCATTTACTAAAATTTATTAGTATTTTAAATATAATTTAAACTTTAATTTTTTAATTTAATTTTTATTAATAGCATATATATAAATTCATTTTTTTATATTTCAAGTTTGAATATTTTTAAAAGTATTAATAATCAAATTCAAATATTAAGAGTTGATTTTTAATCAAATTTAAATAAAAAATAAAAAATTTTAATTTTAATAAGATTCGAATTCAAATACTTAAGAACTAACGGACTCCTAACTTAGACTGAAGTTAAAATAACAAGGGCAATCAATTTATATGGGCTTATCAGCCGTGTTCGAAGGAAGCATCTAAGTGAAAGTGTATCTGGTCTTCATTCTAACCAGTGGCCCAAACCAATCCTGGACTAAACTTTAATCCGAACCAAAGAAACAGAGAGAGAGAACAAAAATCCAACCCAGAACCAATGAGAGTTGGGCCTCCTTTTTGGAGAGAAAGAAAAGTTGGGGCCTTCTTAGCTTTTTTTTTTGCACCGAAGAAAGAAAATTTCTCCACGTATTATTTCGAAACATTGCCAGCAGTAATTCTCGGAGGCCAAACATAAATTACGATGATAAAAAATAAAATAAAATTGAAGAGTGTGGATCAGGGTGTCGTAGATTCAGCTTTCCTCACGCTCTTGGGATCTTGGTCAAGATACAGCTGCACCTTTTTTTTTTCCTCTGTTCACACAAATGAATGGAAAATAGTTGACGGAATCCATTTCCCACCGTTGCTTTGTTCCGGAAGTCAATGGCTCTGATTTTGGAGAGTTTTTTTTATTTTTATTTATTAAATTCCCCTCTCTTTTACTCTCTTTTTTAATAAATTAATTATTTTGTCTCAAAGGAAAAAAATTCCATTAATTAATGATACTAAATAGGAGTGAATTTTTGAATTGGATCTGAAAAAGTGGTAATCTAAAATATCCTTTAAAAAAAAAAGAGAAAAAAATAAGAAAAGAGGAAAAAATGAGAGTTTGCGTGAGATTGGATTTGGAACTAAATTCATGGAGAGATTTTGTCTCATTTAGAGACATCGCATGATGCACTTTCTTTTTCTAACACAAGTTTTTGAGCTTGCCAAGTTCCTAAACAAACTCACACATGACACACCCAAAGACCAAAACAAGGCAGGGACAATCTCCTTGTTCCCGAAACGCCACATAATGCTCCGTTTCATTTGTCCCAAAATTTGTCGTTTTTTGCGGTCAAAACGCTCCCAAAATAAACTAGTACTAAATGATCATCATCTGTTGACTAATTAATAAACTAAAACCGGATTAAAGTGCATAAGACAAAGGGGGTTCAGCCCGTCACGCGGGATGCAGAATGGGGCCCCGGTGATTGAACGAATCCAGGGCCGTTTCCCTAATTGCCAAACGCGTTGCGTCGGGTCCCATCACCGGACAATTAACAGTAATTAGAGTTTTAGTTGAATTCGACCCAAATCGAAATAATAGATTAAAATCGAAATAATTGATCGAATCGATTGAATTAATTGATACGATTCAGTTATTTTGATTTTAATTTTAAATTAGTTAAGTGCATAATCGATTAAAGCTGTTTACTTAATTGATTTGTTTCATTATTTTAATTTTAGTTTTAAATTAATTAAAAGTATAATTTTTTTATTTATATAATCTAATTTTTATATTTAAAATTTTTAATTGATTGATTCAATCGATCAAAATATGTTATATATACTTTAATATTTTTAACAGTAATATCATTGTGAAATTGAAAATTATAGAAGACAGTGATAAAAAATACTTATAAATATAAATATAATTCTATTTCGAGTATTTGAATTTTTAAATATATTTTAATGAATTAAATTATCATTTTTAGAATTCTTGAAACTAATTAATGGACACGTGACAACTTCATCACCAGTGTCAGAAGCCGTAATAAGGGGAGGGGAGGCAGGGCAAAACGGTAAAGATGGGGCCACCCAGAGCGCAACGTTTAAATAAGGCAAGAGGAGGAGAAGCGCAAAAGAGAGGAGCACAGAGGGAGAGAGAGAGAGTGAGTGAGGAGGATGGAGAGCGACCTGCAACAATCATGCACCAACATTAATGCAAAGAAAAATCCATAAAAACAGAAACAAAACAGGCCCACACACTCCCTTCTCCAATCCATTTTTCTTTCCTTTCCTTTCCCTTTCTTTTCTTTTCCTTTTTTGCGAAATTAAAAGGAGAAAAAGAAACATTAAAGGAGGAAACAAAAAGGCAAACTCATTATTGTTTGCCGCTAAATCTGGCGCTTAATTTCTTCCTCTCTCTCACTAAATTTAACACATTAATGCTCCACCTCGCTTCTTTTTTCTCTTTTACCCTTCCTTCCCATTTTTGCAAATCTCCTCTGTCTCTGGCAGACTTGTAGCGGCAGTAATTTCTTGTTCAATTATTAAAATTTTCATTTGGGGTACATTATTTTCTCTTCCTCTTATTGATTTTCGTACTAGATATTTGGTTTTTTTTTATTGGCTGAATTCTCGGGGTTTGTTTTTTTTTTTTCCTTTCTGGGTCTTTTTTATATAGAGATTACAGTTATTGCGGCGCGTTTTGCTGATTAGGATCTGAAAGGCATTAGGCTGCGGGCAGAGCTAGTGGTTTGTTTGGAGAGAAAGGAAGAGACTTTCTGTTTCTTCTCTCTTCTTTCCTCCGCAGCTTGGTTTTAGGAATCTGTTTTCTCTTAAAGAAAAAAAAGTTTCTGTACATGTAGAAAGGTGGAGTTGGTTCAAGGAAAGAGACAATGGGAGATTTTGGTTGATGGATTACAAGTAGCGTTGTTTGCGAGTGTTCAAATTTGGTTGTTTAATTGCAATAATTGTGGGGTTAAGCAGAAAGAGGATGAGTTGTTTTCCTTGCTTAAATCCTCGTTCTAAGGATATAAGGATCGACATTGATAATGGAAGTCGAACGACTTCTCGCCATTCCGCTGATTCCTCAGGTTCTCTTTTATTTTCTCGGTTCTCATTGTAATTTTTTTCTTTTTATTTTTGTATAATTTGCATTTTTGTTAAATTCTTTGTTTTTTTTAACCAGTTTCCGGCGGTACGAGGGGAAAGGCAAGTCTAGATGGTAATGCTAAGATTTTGACACCCAATTTCGTAGAAAGCTTCTTTCTTTTTGTTTAAACTCTGGATTTGATTGTTTTCGCTGGTGCTGAACTGCTAATCCTGACCCCAAACTTTTTTTCTTTCTTCTTTGTGAAATTTCGGTACAGAGCATAAGAAAGGAGGTGATCAAAGGAAGGACTCCAAAGGCAGCGGGGCCCGTAGTTTCACATTTCGAGAGTTGGCAACAGCAACAAGCAATTTCAGAGAAACCAATTTGTTGGGGGAAGGAGGATTTGGAAGAGTTTTCAAAGGTCGATTGGAGACAGGGGAGGCAAGTTGCTGCGTTTCACTATTCCTTATCTTTGTCTGCCTTTATCACTTAAATTGTATAAATTTCGCATTTTATATATCTCTTTGGACATTTCAAATTTGACTTGGGTAATTTGATTCTTGTAAGCAGATTGTTGCTGTTAAACAACTTAATCATGACGGTCTTCAGGGCTATCAGGAATTCATTGTTGAGGTTCTTATGCTGAGCTTGTTACACCATGTTAATCTGGTCACCTTGATTGGCTACTGCACTGCTGGAGATCAGAGGCTCTTGGTTTATGAATACATGCCGATGGGCAGTTTGGAAGATCATCTTTTTGGTAATATCTATTAAGTGCTGATTCTGTTGAATAGCGGTTTTACTTCCACCTTATCTATTGTTTCTTGTTTCCTTTCGTTAATAGTGTCCCTTGTTATGTTTGTAGACTTTTTGCTTTACAATACGCCTTTAGGGCATGCTTTACTTACTAATGACGCAGAATTCTAATTTGCACGTAAGGATTTTGCTGTTGATCTTGGAGCTATGTCAGGAGAAATTCAAATTAACTAATAATTTTTGCTTCCCTGATTACTTATTAAGTTCTTGGCACTAGGCATTGTTTTAATTGTAATATTGCCCATAATTTGTTTAAGCGTTTTACCCTTTTGGTCCATGAAGTTTCCACTTATTAGATGAATTGATGACAGCCAATTTTTATTTTCATTCTTGAAAATTTTATAACTCCTAAAGCTAATTTGTGCTTTGCATGGCTGTGGATCAAGCAATTGTCTAAATGAGCTGATAAATGATGTGTATTTGCTTGCTGGAATAGTGTTCATATTTCCTATTAAATATGCATAGCACTTGGAAATGTAAATATTCATAATTTGGCACCAAGTGGGATGTATTCCACCTTGTTTTTCTCAATGTATTTTTACTTGAATGCTTGGTCGTGTACCACTTTATTCATATGATTTCATGTAGTGTTAATCAGACCATTCTTGTATATAAGGGAAAGATTCTGATAGTTTTGTATGTGAAAATTCTGTGCTGTAAATCTCTGAACATTTATTCACAGATGCTCATTTCCTTTTGTTTTATAGTATGCTCAACTTTAACAAGCCTCTTGTTTATCGCATTCTAGATTTCATCTTTTGTACTTTGATCTAGGACTTGGGAGATTCTACTATTAATAATACTGAAATTAGGTTTCATTATGATTCCAGACGGTCAATTGAGGGTCACTATGTTAGTCTAAAAAAGCATTGAATGATTTTTCTTTGTTTCCTAATAATAATTCTTCCAAATGTTGTAACTATTCCTCATGTCTCAAGTGCCAACAAATTAAATATGTTTTCAGATCTAGAACCTGGTCAAGAGCCTCTGAGTTGGAATAAACGAATAAAGATTGCTGTTGGTGCTGCTCGAGGACTCGAATATCTACACTGCAAGGCCAATCCACCTGTCATTTATCGTGACTTGAAGTCAGCAAATATTTTGCTGGATAATGATTTCAACCCAAAACTCTCAGATTTTGGCTTAGCAAAATTGGGTCCTGTGGGTGACAATACTCATGTTTCAACCAGGGTAATGGGAACATATGGATACTGTGCCCCAGAATATGCTATGAGTGGTAAATTAACTCTTAAGTCTGACATATATAGTTTTGGGGTGGTGCTTTTGGAGTTGATAACTGGACGAAAGGCAATAGATACCAATAAGAAGCATGCAGAGCAGAACTTGGTTTCATGGGTAATTTATCGTTTGATTTATATCTCTTTTCCCCTTTGAGTTTTACTGTTTCAATGCAGTTTGACTTCTTTCCTTTCATTTCCCTTTACCTCCCTCTCCTTTCCTCCATGGGGCTGTATCTCATATTTATGCTATTTTTCTTGCACCATCCCTTTCGTTCCTTTCCTTCGAAGTTTGTATTTCCCTTTAGACCTGTAGAATATCTTCAGTCTTTAATAAGTAACAACGAATAGTGGAATTTGTATTTCTATCACCGCATTTTGAAGTCTTCTTTCTTTCTTTCTTTTTTTTTACAATTTTGTGTGTTGCAGTCCCGTCCGCTTTTGAAAGACCAGAAGAAGTTTGGCCTATTGGTTGATCCTTTAATTCGAGGATGTTATCCTCGCCGTTGCTTGAACTATGCAATTGCAATTACTGCTATGTGTCTCAATGAAGAAGCCAACTTCCGCCCCCTTATTGGTGATATTGCTGTGGCTCTTGAATATTTGGCTTCTCAGAGTCAGAATTGGAGCCCTGAATCGCGCAGTGTTGAGGTTCGCAGTGCCTCACAAACCTCACCAATGCAAACAGGGAAAGGTACCCATCATCAATCTAATTCCAGAAGGAGTTTGGCCTATGTTTGAAGTTGTTCGATAAGAGCTGTCAAGAAACTTCAATCATGTAAGCTACAACTCATTTTTTATTGGAGATGCATATTTGCTTTGTTTTGTTATAATGGATGAGGGGAGAATTCATATTTGTTGGTAATTGGCAAAAGATCTGCTCTTTCCATCACATAAATGCTGTCCTAATTCGACTTTTTTTAGTCAAATTTTTTAACTTTTACCTTAATTATTTTAAATATTTGATTAAATCAAATTTTAATAAATATATATTTGAAAACTACTTTATTCAAAATTTTTTAAAATAATTAATCATGATTTATAAATATATAGTGGTCAAATTTGAAAAAAAAAAATTAATAAAAAGTTAAATTCAAACACTATTTAAGTATTTGTTATTTGGAAGTAAGCTCGGAAGGCAGATTTCGCTTGTGAACTAGTGGCCTTGTTAATTCAAATAATTTGGACAATTAGTAGTTTTCCACATTCCTTTTTAGTTTAGATTTTGAATTAGGTTGGTGATTGGTATCAGACAACAGGTGGTGTGAGTGCAATTTGCAGTCAGAATTTTAAAGTATTTAGGAAAGAATGCTATCTTTCTGCAGTTTGCTTCTCTTCTTTCTCATTGTCAAGAGAAACAAACAAAACTCGTTTTTTTTTCTTTTTCATATGGTTTTTTGAGGATATGTTTTCTGAAACATAGTAGAGAGCTGGTTTGATTCCTTTTAGATTCTTTTCTCTTTGAAAGTTGGTGTTTTATAGTTTTTAACTTTTTTCTTCATTTGATTTATTCAAACGGAAAAGAATGATAGAATTAGCATTTTGACTGAGATGGATTTTCGTATGATTGCAGTTACCTCATGGAGTGTAGAAGGAAGACTTGCCAGACTCTATAGACACCAACAAATGCGTACATATGTGGGTACATTTTAATATGTAAATTAGGGTATTGAAGGATTGGCATTTCTTCCATGAAAACATGGTAGAACTGCCAAAAGTTATAAGTTATTGCATTGTGTGGGAAGCACTGTGGACGCTTGTCATCTTTATTTAGAACACTCATGGAATGCACAAGTTTTCTCCTTACTTAGATGAACTCTGCTTTGGTAGAGTCTTCCGCTAAATTCATTTTTCTATATATATATATATATATATATATATATATAATGTGG